>NW_015540852.1:249361-269821 GCF_001515605.1 Sinocyclocheilus anshuiensis | reverse complement strand
ATAACTGCTGGACAATAACCAATAATAATGATTTGTTTATATACTACAAACACTTTTGTATCACATAATAATGCAGAATAGTTTCTATACTGTAATAAATGCTATGTCAATTAGCACTGCATTGTTCATATACTTTATTTATTACCTGGAGATGACTTGACAAACACAAATAAACCATATTGTCGCAATCGTATGTTTAAAGTCTTCATGTTTCCAAACCTTTCTGTTTTTCTGAAAACAACTGTTTTCATACAGTGATAGCTGGACGCTTTTGTCCATATTAGGAATTTCCTCATACGACTTTCTGCTTGCGAGAGCGCCCTCCGGCTTCAAGTATGAATGAAACATACACTGCACGTGTATTAGCGCAGTGTTTAGCGCTCCGCGATGTTCATCTCACCTTATTCTGGGTCCAAATAAAACATCAGATCATGCACAGACTATCCTGTCTCTTTGAATTTAAATCTATATTTATTCACACCGGCTCTTGAAAACCTCTATGCGAACACACTTGCCCGAAAAAGTGCGGGGGATGAATTTACGTGATATTAAAAGTGAGGGGGACACGTCCCCCGCGTAATCTACGCCCCTGGGGATGGGTATCGTTTACATTTTATCGATACCGATACCGATACTGCTGATGTGAAAAGTTGTTACACATTTCAAGTTATTTTATTACTGCTGAATTTTAGCAACTGTATTAAAGTTCTTCAGTCAAGAGAAGCGAGTTATTTTTCTCTTTGCGTTTTATTATGAAAATTGTCATCATTTACTCACTCTCAAGTTGTTTTAAACCTGAATGAGTTTCTTTCTTCTGTTGAACATAAAAGTTATTTTGAAGAATGTGGGAAACCAAACAGTTGCTGGTCCACAGTGACTTTCATATTTCCTTTTCCTACTATCAGTCAGTGGGGACCAGCAACTGTTTGGTTACCCACATTCTTCAAAATATCTTCTTTTGTGTTCAGCACAAGAAAGAAATTAATGCAGGTTTGGTACAACATGACAGTGAGTAAATAATGACAGAATTGTAATTTTTGGGTGAACTGTCCCTTTAATGACAATCGGCAGCATGTTCAGTGCTGTTGCTTTAAGAGCTGCAAGCATCTGTTTTTCTCTCAACTGTTTACTTTCACTTTAGACATAAGTTAACTAACTGTGTGTGTGTGTATGTAAACCTTGTGTGTTTTTGAGAGTATTAGCGCAATCAGTAATCAGGTGCTGTTTGACCGGCCTTTTAGTGTACGCACGCTTCAGGTGTACATGCTCTGAATAAGTGCAGGTCAGAACAGCACGCAAATAAAACGTTTAACCGGCAAGGTTTTGAAGCACACGCAAATAATGTACTTTTGTAATTGCGAATAAGTGCAGTGTCTCGTGAGTGTAACTCTACCGCTGAATTAACATTTGATGTGGATGTGAATGTGTTGCGCGAGTTGCAGTTGGAGCTGGAGCTGGAGCCGGAGCCGGTGTTACGGTTAAACTGGTGACCAACTTCCTGTTTCAGGTCTCCGCTCCAGATGATGGAACGACCGCAGCAGATTCGCCGATTCTGAAAGCACAAACTGATGTGATATTAAGCTGTCTAATAAACGCACAGTTGCTCATTACATGATTTTGTTATTCTTGTAAAGATTTCAAATGATTGGTGTGATCGCCCGTAGCGGCTTCAGTACGGCTTAAGTACGGAAATTAAACGAAAATGTCTGTTTGGCACGGGTTTCGAATACACGCTGAAAGACGCCGCGCCGTGAGACGCCAGTAATGAACCACTGAGCCACCGAACTGCTGCACTGGTTAAGCCCGAGCGGCAACCTCCTGCTCTCTCTCGCGAAGCCAACAAGGAAGTGACTTAAAACTGTAATTCGTCAACTGGCCGCTAGAGGCGTGGTTTGAGCAGCCTGCAGGAG
Source organism: Sinocyclocheilus anshuiensis (assembly GCF_001515605.1). NCBI lineage: Eukaryota > Metazoa > Chordata > Actinopteri > Cypriniformes > Cyprinidae > Sinocyclocheilus > Sinocyclocheilus anshuiensis. The sequence goes on along the minus strand of NW_015540852.1, from coordinate 267,911 downwards.
GGCGCGAGGATTGGAATTGGGAACCGCTGATGTAACCTATTGTAATGTTGTCTCTGGTGTTCTGGTCTGTGAACGTAAATGCGTTCAGGGGGCGTGGCCTTGGATTGCAGGGAGGGTGGGACGTCCGCTTTCAGTACTATCAGGCTAAAGTTAGCATTTTCCAAGATGTCCTACTGCACCTTTAAATGTAAGACTTTAAAAAATGCAAAAGGTAAAAAGCCCCTTGAAATCATTTTACAGGGGCAAATATTGCCTCCTAGTGGAAAACTTTGTCACTGCTATGAAACGCAAAGAATATGCAGAATATGAAAAGCTTTAGGAGTCAGCTCTCTATGACAGTGACAGTGTACTAGCACCAAAAAAAAACACTCTGCAAAATAATGTCGATTATCATTATACAAAAACCCAGGAAATAATGGAGATGTTGTTTTTTTGTTATTATCACACACCCCTACTCAGGACTATATTTAAATTTCATTGAGAAAAGTGTCTTTATCACAAGTGGGTTTGAATGAAGAAGTTGAAAAGTAAGAAGGCTTGTTGACATCAGCAGAAAAGGAAAGTTGTTTCAGAGGTGGAGCAAGTTATTACATTTTGATCACATTTTATGAAGTAAAATTTTGATTTCATGTTGACTTTATTGATAACCATCCTTATTTCTTTTTTTTTTTTTATTGCATTGCGAAGAACATACACAATCAATGCCAGGGGTACATACAATTGAGAGTACAAATGCAGGTTACAAAATCAGGAAAATATCGTACAAATGACACAATGAGACAGTTTTAAGGGCTTTGGAGTTGCTGGATGTAAGGAGAGTGTCCAGATAGGATTTAAGTTCCTTATGAAAAATAAAAAAGTAAGGCTTAGCACCCTGAAATTTACATTTATGTAAGAAAAATTTCGCTAGAAAAATAAACAAATTTATCAAGAAATATTGGTCCTTTGCATCTTTATCAAAATTGTGCTGACCAAATAAAACATCTTTGTATAACAAAGAAAAACTTTGTGATGAAAATGTGCGTACAAAAATACAGAAATCCATCCAGAACATTCTTGTATATGAGCATTCCCAGAAGAGATGAGAAATAGATTCATCTTCAGCACCACAAACAGAACATAAAGAGTCAATATCAGGAAACATTATTTTTAAGTAAAGCTTTACAGGATAAAAAAGATGAAGTAATCATCTGCCTTTCCCTTTTTGGATGGAGGTTTAGCTGGGCTATCTGGAAGAGGGGTTTTGGCCCCAGCCAGAGTTTCTTCCACAGCTCCATAATTGTGAAAGTCCATCTTGTCAGATTGCCGCGAAACACGCGACATCTCTTTCCTTTTGTCAGCGGTCGGCTTCATATTTCGAATCTCGATGAAAGCAGAAAGATAAATGTGGGTGATTTTGTGCAAAAAACAAAATTGAAGGAATGATATTTAGTTATAAAAGTTTGTCAGCAGAGCTCAGCGAAAGTTAAGTTAGCAGGACGCCATCTTGGACTCCCCCAGCCCATAGACTGTATAAAAACATGGACGTAGTGTCCGTGACGTAACCCGTAGACTTCTGACGAGCGTTTTGAAGCCTAAAGTAGGCGGAGCCAGCCGTCGCCATCTTGGCAGCGCGTCACCGCACGTCACTCCCGGATAATCGAAAATGGGCAAAGAGGCGGGCGCTGGCTGCTGAAACCACGCCCACCTAGCTCGATGGTGGTGACAGCAGCGGCAATCCAGCTGTCACTCAAGTGGCCATGCCCTTAATTTGCAGAACTTTAAGGCTTAATATAATTTAAACGGATTAATTATAATTTAAACGGAGTTATAAAAAAAATTCACCCCCTCACAGTTGTCATGAAGGGCAAAATTAGCTATATAGACCAAAACCATTTTTTGAACCAGGCTGTAAACGTTTTTTTTCTGCTGTAAAGTTGGGCATTTTAACATGGTATTTAACAATCTATGGGATTGACTCCCTTTTGCAGCCAGCCTCTAGCGGCCAGTTGATGAATTACAGTTTAAATCACTTCCTTGTTGGCTTCACGAGGAGAGCGGGAGGTTGTCGCTTGGTTTAGCTGCAGATTTCTGGATTGAAGACAGAAGAATTTTACTCTCGGCGTCACATTGTGCGGCTGGCTGAATCAAAGGAATGTGACCGTTGACCTGTGTTTACCATGGAATCTCAATATTAAATTTGTGGCTGCTATGATTTAATTATAAACGCTATCGTTAAACTATATTTACTATAGTAAAAACATGGTATATTTTCTTCAGAAACTATAGCTGATGTCTCATTTGATGTACGTAGTAACACTATTTCCACGTTGTTTTGCCGTTATATTCTCGTAGAAATACTTTGGAAACATGCCACTTGATTTCTTTATTTGATTGTAGGGAATGAAATGACCCATCTCTGTGTCGCTTTAGATACTCACACTAGTAGATTGATGGCCTTTTTTAAAATATAGTTGGACCCCTTGAAGTGTAAAATACTTACATTCAAAATGTAGTATTGGATGCATGCTAATATGTAAGGCAGTGAACCGCTATCACAGCTTACTGTAGGCTATGGGGCGTCTTATATGCAATAACATAACGCAGTGTTTTGCTGCGTTAATTTTGTTACTTTCCACAATGTGTATTTTTTTCTGATTGTATATCAAAATATGAGCGTTTAGCTTAACGGTTTACGTAATTTATAAGCAGTATTTTGACGAGAAAATTACATTCAGATTTCATCTATAATCAAATGAGATAGGCCTATCTAGTGACAAGTTAACACGTTTACAAAGTAATATTTGTAAGCAGAGTTTTTACTGGAAATAACGTTAATATATTGCAACAGTAAAATTAATTTTTGGTAAGCAAACACAGAGGTCACAAGTTAACACAGGCATATTCAAAGAATCAAAGTTTCAAACTACCTTAAATCACAGCATATAAAGAAGCTTATGTACAAATAGAAATGTATCAGTGTGATTGAATATAAAAAAGTAACATTAGTCGAAAAGCTGCATATAAATGTTATAGCCTACAGTATCAAAATCAAGTGACATGCTTCCAAAGCATTTCTGCGAGAAAATAACGGCAAAACAACGTGGAAATAGCGTTACTGCGTTCATCAAATGAGACATCAGCTATAGTTTCTGAAGAAAATGTACCATGTTTTTACTAAAGTAAATAGTTTAACGATAGTGTTTGTAATTAAACTATAGAGGCCACATATTTACCAAATTTACATTGTCTGAGAGTCTATGAAATGTACTTTAATATCATAAACCATAAAATGTAGTCAGCTTTCTACTATGGTTTACTTTTTAATAGTAGGTAATTACAGGTCACAAGTTAACACGGTCACATTTCCTTGATTCAGCCAGCCGCACACTGTGACGCCGAGAGTAAAACCCTGTCTTCAATCCAGAAATCTGCAGCTGAACCAGTGCAGCAGTTCGGTGGCTCAGTGGTTCATTACTGGCGTCTCACGGCGCGGCGTCTTTCAGCGCGTATTCGGAACCCGTGCCAAACAGACATTTTTGTTTATTTTCTGTACTTAAACCGCTACAGGCGATCATACCAATAATTTGTCATCTTTACAAGAGTACTAAAATCATGTAATGAGCAACTGTGCATTTATTAGACAGCTTAATATCACATTAGTTTGTGCTTTCAGAATCGGCGAATCTGCTGCGGTAATTCCATCACATCTGGAGCAGAGACCTGAAACAGGAAGTTGGTCACCAGATAACACGGTCACCAATTAAACCGTAACACTGGGAGACATAGCAAATAGAGCGCATTGCTTGAGATAGATGTTGTGTTTTGTAAGTAAATGTTTCATTGTATTACTAGTGTTGCCTCCTTTGTTCACTATTACACTACTGCATATATTGCATCTGACACTGGTGTCGCTTAGTTTTGTAATGTGAGCCCACACTTTTGAACGTTTCACCGCCACTGATTGCACGCAAAAACACACCGCACATGCGCATGGATATCACACGCACGTCGAGCAAACGTCGGCCACATCATTCAGTGAAGAAAAATGACAAGCAGCAACTTCTAATTCGCCATTAACATTGAAGTATCGATAACAGTATCGTTTGTCCTGAAGCTTATCGGTAGTCTGGTATTGACCCAATTACGTACCGGTCCAAAAAAATACCTGTTCTCGGTACCCATCCCTACCATTTGTAATCTCATGTGTAGGGCCGGATTTACCTCTTTTTGTGACATAGGCAAAAAAAATTGTGGGCCCCCCTTCCCTATTTAATATAATAGGCCTAATATTACCACCCAAGCAAACAAAAATATTTCTTAATCAATGGAAACTGTTACAGTGTTTTCTATCGCAATAAACGCTTGCGTTGAATGTAGTTCTTAATTTGCTTGAGAACTGAGAAAGACCGTTCCATTAATAGGCGCGGCGAAGTGGCCACATAACCACTTCGGGAGTACATTATTTCTCTAATAATTTTAACGGCCTGGAGACACAATCACACATCAATTGTTCAGATGATTTGTTTCAAGACATTTGACATGTTTCTGTCCTGAAATCTCAAATCTCATGTGTGTTGAACTAGCTAATTTTTTACGCACCTCATCCCAAACCTTCCGTTGCAAATTCCAAAACGTAATTTTAGAACTAATAAAAGAGGCTTTAGCCATTGATATGCAGGCTAATGCAGTTATTAATGCAGTCTAACGCAGATATTAGAGAGAGAGAGAGAGGGAGAGAGAAAGAGATTAAGCGCGTGTGAATACGTGCGTCTGTGCGTCTCTCAGCAGTGTTCAGCAGCAGCGTCTACTAATAGCGAATCTTTAAGTTGAACTGCTTCAAGAACCTCACTACTAAGAAATGTCATGTATAGCTTTTCAGCTGCAAAACTATTTTATTGATAAATTTGCGGGGCAGCCGCAGCTCTCACAACGAGTTTCTGTTCGCGTCTCCGTGTGTGTGCGCGAGTGTGTGTCTGTACTGTGTGTGCGTCTGTGAGAGGAGGAAAGCGTGATTTCCGTACATAAAAAAGGTTGAAGACATGGAAATAGTTTGTCATTTTTACCCTATTGTTTGTTATATTTATTTGCTCAATGTCTTCTGGGGTTTTGGTTCTTTTACTGTTGTAGATATCCCATAGTGTTATAATAACAAAAATATTATATATCTCTTCACTGTGTTTGGGCCCCCCCTGGACGAGCGAGCATAGGCACGTGCCTAGAATGCCTATGTGTAAATCCGGCCCTGCTCATGTGTGTACAATAGTCTCATTTGATAACATTAGTTCAGTGTTATCAACTGAAATGAACATAAATCAATAAATGCTAGTAATAAATTATTAAAAATATATATTATGTCATGTCTGTCCTGTGTCTGTGTTTCTTTAGGACTCTTATGTTGAAATTTATTTCTCTTTAATTTCAGTTTTCATTTCCGGCATTTAGTTCCTGTTTATATTTGTTTCCTTAGTGATAATTAGGTTCATTCATCTGTGTCTTGTTTGGTTCATTTATACCTGTGTACTGCATGTATCTTTGTTAAAGGGATAGTTCACCCAAAAACTTGCTGTTAATTTACTCACCCTCAGGTCATCCAAGATGTAGGTGACTCTTTTCTTCAATAGAACAGTAAAGAAGATTTTTAGCTCAAACCATGGTTCCTGGTGGTTGCAAGTCAAGAGCTACCGTCATTTGAAAGTCTGAAAAAGCTCTCTGTGAGAGAAACTGAACATTATTTACGACATTATTACTTGTAACCCAGAGCCTCAGGCAAACGGTCTGGAGGGATGTCCAGTTCACGATCAAATCATTCTTTTGAACCGGTTCTAGTTAACTGGGTGAACCAGTTCACCAAATAGGACTGAACCGTCTGAAACAGTTCATGGCTCAAGCAGCACATATTGACAAGTTACTCAATCAAAACTCATTACATTGTCTTCCAGGTTTTTCTTCTTCTTTTCTTTTCTTTTCTTTTCTTTTCTTCCAGAATCAATTTTAAAGTAGGCTACTTTTAATTGAATAGAAATCCCATGATGACCTTGGACCAAAATACCTGGCCGATATGTTAGTAAGATACAAACCAAATAGAGCTCTGAAATCACAAGGATCAACAAGATCGCAAGGTTAATATTACCTGGGGCCAGTAGTTCAAAAAGCTTAATCTGGATCAGAATGATCTGGATTTGGAAATCCAATATTTTGCTATCCAGGATCAAGTAATCCATCTTACTTTTCTGCTGGTATTTCAAAGCAAAATTGGACTGGATCACAATGATCCAGATACACACTTTTCCAGATTACCAAATCTGGATTACTAGTGCTCTACGGAGCCCTTAAAGGGACATGGTGATGATGGGGGGAAAAAAATTAGATGGGGGAAAAAAAATGTCTCCAGATCATTCTGATCCATCTTACTTTTCTGCTGGTATTTCAAAGCAAAATTGGACTGGATCACAATGATTACCAAATCTGGATTACTAGTGCTCTACGGAGCCCTTAAAGGGACATGGTGATGATGGGGGGAAAAAAATTAGATGGGGGAAAAAAAATGTCAATGCATTCTTTCAGAAAAGTTTTGCAGGGCATTCACACAAGAAACTTTGTGTTCACTGAACACAACATTCAGCTCATCCAACCCCAGTCAAACACACCTGAACAAGCTAATCAAGGCATTCCAGATTACTAGAAGGGAAGTGGCCAGGGAAGCGTCCATGGTCAGGGAAGCGGCCAGGGCCAGGGAAGCGGTCAGGGAAGCGGCCAGGGCCAGGGAAGCGGCCAGGGTCAGGGAAGCGGTTATGGCCAGGGAAGCGGTCAAGGGAATGGTCTGGGATATGGTTGAGGAAATGGTCGGCGATGTAGTCATTGAAATGGTCATGGGAATTTTGCATAACACTTACTGGAGATCTTTTCGATTCAGTGCTTTATTCATATGGCATGTTTTCCCTGTTTGCTCAAACAGTTTAGAAAGATTTTCTGTCTCTCCCCCCCTCACCTCCTCAAATAAAAATAATTGCTTGATTGAAGAGTTGGTGTTTTTTGGTATCATTTGGCTCATTTTTTCTCACATAACTGCTTTCTGGCATCAGTGCTTTAAGTTCCTCTCCCTGAGACTCCCTAAGTATTAGCCCATTTTACACAAAATATACCACATTATATCATGAGGACTCAAATGGCACCAAATGCTAGGAATAACCTTGAGCTTTTTTCTTTTTTTTTCGCACCTTCTGCAAACTTTCTATTTTTCTGTCTTTTCATGGAGGTTTTTCAGCTGGTCAGGAGTGACTGATGAATCTGCCTCATGGGCTGCAGTCAGTTTCTCCTCTATACATGTCATCCTTTTTTAATAAGTAAAATTTTAAGTCGTACAATTTTCTGTACTGTATCTGTTTAAGTATAATTTTCGAGTACTTTTTACACCCCTGTAAACGGGTAATGCCCGCCTTCATAGATTTGATTGGCCATCTCTGTCATTTTGACATTGACAAGAACTGTTAGACCGCTGATCAGCTCTGATGAGAAAGTCCATTGTCTTTGTGGCACCTGTGTTCAGGTAGTGTTATTAGGCAGTTATTTCACAACTTTTTTTTATTTTTTATTATAAGTCTATAAATGCCGAGGTCCGGATCTCATGCTGGGAATGGCAGTGTGTTCAACTTCATGCGGCGCAGTGCAGACCGATCGGCGAGAGTTGCAGCTTGCATTTTGACGTTAGAGCCACAGGCCTGTAGTCATTAATGCGCAATTCGGGAAAAGAGGTGGCTTTTCTGCATTAGGTATGGTTTTTTTTTTCTTTTCTTTCTTTTTTTTACTCTTTGTACTGCAGTTATTGTTCATTCTAAATGTACCTGTAATGTGGAATATGTGTTACATAAATACATGAAATATAGAACATATAAAAAAGTGCTTGTGGCCCATCTGCCAGTGGATGCCCCCCCCACCCCCGCATAAAAGTGAAACTCTTCCTATGCTTAGTAGTGGTCTGAAAGTGCTGCAGTATGATGGCAGCAATCAGAAGACAAATGATCCCAAGACACACAGTGATCAGCACCAAATATCGCCCTTTCTCCTGTCAGACACAAATAAAACACAAAAATATTAAATACACTCCATATTATCAGAAAATTAGGTTTCAAGAATCAAGTATTGTTTTATAATGACGAACATCTGTAATAATGCAGTAAAATATGCTAACAAGATCATATCGTAAAAAGTAAAAAACAACAACAAAAAAACAGCTAATACATTTAATATAAAAGCAGAAATATTGACGTATTGACATCTTACATAAAAAACAACAACAACAACAACAACAACAAAAAAAACATTGTAATTGAATCTAACAGTTCTCATTTCCTGAAACCATCCTGACATCATCTCTGCTTCAAAGAACTTTCTTCTTACTGTGTTTGCAAGCTTTTCTTTCATCGTTGCGGAGTGTTTGAAGTCCAGTTGTATTCGTAACACTTCTGCATGTAGCATTATCACAAAAGTCCTCTATTGCATTTTTTTTTGTTCTTTTGTGTCTTCCAGTAGGCTACGTCTTCACAGATGAGCTGTGGTCCTTAGAATGATGACTACTTTTGTTTTAATGGTGCTAAACCAACGAGGGAAGTGATATCATTGGCAGATTTAGATTTAGCGACTTTTCAGACCCCCTTAGCGACTTTTTTCCAAAAAAGCGCCTAGCGACAAATCTAGCAACTTCTTGGACAAATCTTATTTAGTCTCTGAGACCCGGGGGTACTGAGGGGGTACTCTGAGATACGGGGGCAAGCGCAAGGTCTTGTTTTCCCAGCGCGCACACCTCTCTCTCTCTCTCTGCGTCTGATCTGTTCAGCGAGCGGCAGAGTGCTTTCAGTTAAAATAGATATTCTGTCGCTTCTAACTCTATTTTAAATGCAAATATGCCGAAATCACAGCACAGCCATTGTCTTTATCTTATGTGTATTTGATTTCATTAGATGACGTCTCGATTATAAATCAGGATTTTAGTGCAGATTAACATCTTGTAAGGGAGAGCTGGTTAGTCTTAATGGGCTGCGTTTCAGTCACTATTTCATATTCATCCCGTTTTCTGACAACTGAAACAGTGAAATACGTCAATGAAAACAGTTGTGTTGAGAATTTGGCTGCATTAAAATACAGTTTGTGAGCACAGAGAGGCAAGACAATAAGACGCACTGACGTCATGAATATGCTAATTGACGTATGACGTCATTTAGCGACTTTTCAAGCAGGCTTTAGCTACTTTCCATTGAAAGAAGTTGGCAACAAAGAAATACATGAAAAAAATACTAAAGTATATATAGAGAAATACATACAATCTAATTATTTTTCATATAGGAATATTTATTCCAGAATTCGAAATAAGCATATTCAAAAGATTATCAAATAATTTAGCAATATATACAGTAGAATTAGTTGCAATAATGGTTGCATTACAGTGGATAGAAGATGTTAGACCAGATAGAGTTATTATATGTTCAGACTCTATGTCAGCGCTAAATAGTTTGGTTTCATATAAATCCATTAGAGAAGACATTTTAAATGATATATGTATGACATTAAAATCTCTAAATAGCATGAGAATAGATGTCAAATTTTGTTGGGTTCCGGCTCACACAGGAATCAATGGAAATTAAATGGCAGATAAGTTAGCAAAAAAGGCAACCCAAAAAAATGATATCGAGATTAAAGTCCCATTAGGAAGAGGAGAAATTAAATCAATTATAAAATCAAATATTCAAAAAGAGTGGCAGAATAAGTGGGACATAGCTGATACAGGAAGGTTTTATTATAAAATTAATTAATCAGTTAAAGAAGTATACAATTTTGGAAGATGTAGGAAAGATGAGGTGATTTTAAATAGATTACAATTTGGGCACACAGGACTAAATGCATCACTATACAAAATAGGTAAACATATTACAGGTAAATGTGCTATTTGTGGGGTAATAGAAACTGTTGAACATATAATATTAAAATGTCTGAAATATAATATAGAGAGAATTAAAATGATAACGAACCTAAATGGTAATAATAAAGAAAAAAAGAAGATAAATTGGATATTAGGAAAAGGATTAAGAGGAGGTAGTAATCAAAGAATAGTAATGGAATATATAGTAGAAAAAGGATTAAATAAACGAATTTGATAGTTAAATAAATAAAGCAAAGGAATAGGGGAACACACAAGCTGGGTTTTTTGGCATGGGAGCTGAACTCGCAGCAGCCAGAAATACAGCTGGGGTGAGCCCGAAATAAAATTAACAATAAAAAAAATATGAATAATAAAATATGAATAGAGGCGGGACTATCATCCATGTATGATTAGAAACAGTTGGTGGCGGTATGTGCCTATGGTGCGGAATACGCCAAAAAATTCCAAAGAAGAAGAAGAAATTGGCAACACTGCTGGCTGCACACTTGCTGCTCTGCTCGTGTTCATCTTCAGTTCTCTCTTCACAGCAGTTCAGACAGTGTACTGTTTCAGTAAATGAATTACTCCGGGATATTGGTTTATTTCGACTCAGAGGGAGTGTCAGCCACGTAAAAAAAGTTAATAACTTAAGTAATTTGTGGATTAATGCTTACTGGAGACGCGAACCTTTTCAATCCGATTTGGTGAACTGGTTCAACCGGTTCACTAAGAAGAACCGGTTTAATTCGAACGATTCGTTCGCGATCCGGACATCACTAATAAGGAGGTTTGGGCAATTCAAATTACGGGAGGGTGGCGGGAGAAGACTCCCGGTGTAACGTAACACCGAGTTCAAATGTTCAATAGCCCAGATAGGAAGATTGTGTGGTGCTGGAGGAGAATAATTCACGGGAGACGATAAAATGGCATATTTTCCCCCAGGTTTAAAAAAAAAAGGCCTCAAGCGCCAACACACTCGTCCACATGATACATGGGGATCGAGTGAGGAAAAATGTACACAAGTAAGCATCCAACTCCGGTCACACACAGAAAAGGAGGGAATAAAATAAAGTCAGACAAAGGTCGGTAGAGGTAGAGCAGATTATCTCTTCACCGTTTCATAACGTACAGACACACTGCACATGCGCAGTTATCCCTCGGCCACAAAACTACCGCAAATACTCTAGTGGCCGTTACACCGGGAAGAACAGGAGTGTTGACAGATGGAGAACAGCAGCCCATCGCCGTCTCAGATTTCGGAGACACCGGCACGAGAATCAGTCATTTTCGGGTTAAAAATTATAACAGAGAACGGTTTAATACACTTGAATTAACATGTTACTTACAACTGTTATATTTTTATTTCTAAAATGCTTGATAAACGAGTTTAAATGCATGTAATATTGAAAATGATGCTGTATTCAATTTGTCATATTTTTGTACATGGGCTTTTTTGCTTATTAATACATTTTCACCTTTGCTTATTACTGTTGCCTCTAGTAGCTCTCTCTCTCTCTGTGTGTGTGTGTGTGTGTGTTTAAATTTCAATTTATTTTTGATTTATTTTAAGCCAGCAATAGTCATTTTCAAACAACCCAGCGTGTTGGGTCAAACATTTAAGGCAAACCAGCTGTGTTTGTCCATATTTGACCCAGCGCTGGGTTGGCAAAATAACCCAAATTGGGTTGTTTGTTTTTAAGCATTTTTAGAGCGCAGTTACGCCAAAAGAGTATGCAGTCGTATTTGACGCCATACCCCAGCAAGTAATACAATTTGTAAGAGCTTATGGAAGTGATTCTTCTGAGGCAATAGATGTTAAAGACAGCCTGTTCCTAGGAGACGCTGATAATCTTAAAGGGGTCCTATTATGCTTTTTCACTTTTTCAGCTTTAGTTAGTCTGTAATGTTGCTGTTTGAGCATAAAAAAGATCTGCAAAGTTACAAAGCTCAAAGTCCACTTCAAAAGGAGATATTTTATTTAACAGAAATCACTTTTCAAAAACTACAACGAATGACTCGTTTGGACTACAATGCATATTTTCCGGGATTTGTGATATCACAAATATTGATGAAAGGGATGAGACCTGGTTGAGCTGCACTAGAGAAGGCAACGAGTGTTATCACTATGTCGGAGACCACCCCCAAAACAAAATCAAGACTTTGTAAAAGAGCATAATATGATCCCTTTAAACACAGTTGTACTAATAAATCTAGGAAAATTATAACAGGTGATACTGGTCAAAAGCTTATTGTGGACCAGTGTATTTAGAATTTGTTTCATGGTATACGCAGCTAAAAGTGTGTTAGAGAGATTTAATATGGATATTGATTACTCCTGTGATTTGTTTGCTCAATTGAAAAGGAGTCTATATTATCCATCTATTTTGTAATTGTGTCTACACAAGGATATTTATTTGTTATTTTTATTTTTTTTGGGTGGATATGGAAAATGTAATTAGAAGGAAAACAAATATTACATTCAAGTTAAATAATTTTGATATGTATGTATTATTCCAGTGAACGTAATAATAATAACTTTACTTTTCTTGTACATCTTTTTATCATTTTGGGAAAATTTCACATACATAAGAAGAAAGTCAAGGTCCAAGCCCAATTTCATACATTTTCTTCAGGAGACTTAAGGACTGCTGCACCAGTTTGGAGAACACTGTTAATAAAAAAGCAAACAAGACTTGTAATATTTTCCACGAATATACAGTTGTTGATTACTGAATAATTGGTTTGCACACTCTTGTACATTACTGTTGTATATTTTGTTCTGGTTAATTAAACAAAGAAGAAGAAGAACCGGCACGCACTGCTTCGGTCTGCGCTGCATGAAGTCGAACGCACCTATTGGTACCACAACATGATCGCTGTACCACCTGACCACTGCAGATTCATTTTGCAGTTGATAGTGACACCATAGAAACACACAATATTAGGCTACCTTAATTATTATCACATGGTGTGAACCACTCACAAATTACTACTTTTGACTGGTCTCTGATGATTGTGCCAATGTTGTTTACAAACAGTGACTTAAAAACACTTTAAATTAAATATAATATTTTTTTTGTAATTGACAACTGTTTTGTTTTATGACACTAAAATCTCTTTTTTACTTTACTGTAGGCTACTGAAAGGAAACAGCAGATTGATCTGTCTGACTGCATTTCCTGATTAAACACTGTTTCTGTGCTGCACCGATTGCACTGCACTGTTCTTTCTTCTTTTTATGTCCTTCTAATGTGTATTTTTTATTTAATTTGAGCTAATTTGGTTATTTTTATAATAATTTTTTTTACAAATTTCTTCTAATGATTATGATTTTTTTTTTTCTTTTTTTTTGTGATTACTTCTTTTTTAGTCCTCTTTTTGTAAAGCACTTTTAAATTACCACTGTGTATGAAATGTGCTAAATACATAAGCTTGCCTTGCCTTTCAGATGTGCGTGACAGTCACTCTGGCTCGAAATGATCCAGTATACTGGTGTATCTGATGCCAGTTTTTCTCATTCAACGCTCCAGTACACTGAACTGGGGAAACAGTTCGGACCAAAGAACTGATGAGCTGCTGACTTGAGCATGTGTGAATGGAGCACTTAAATTAAAATGCATTTTTGAGTTGTGGCCTCTTAAGAATCCCAACCCTCTGACTCCACAGCCATGACTCCGTGGACCATCATCCTTCTGGCTCCACAGAGGTCTCTAGACCAAGTCTGTCAACTCCATGGCTCAACCGTGAACATCTGAGCCTTTCAGCTTCACCTTGGTCCTCCACTCCTTTGGTTCCGCCTGAGTCCAGCCGGCTTCACAGTTGTCCTCTGTTCTTCTGGCTCTGCCTTGGACTCCACCTCCTCCAGCTTAGCCTTGGTCTTCTCCATCATGGTGGTCTCCTACTCCTCTCCCGCTCAGTGGTCCTAGCTCTCCTTCCCTTCTCCTGGGATCCACTATCACCTCCTCCCACCTGGACCTTTTGTTGTGTTTTGGGAAGGCTGGCAGAGGTAATGTCATGTCTTTCATGTGTCTGTGTTTCTTTAGGACTCATGTTGTTGAAGTGTATGTATTCTTTCATTATGACTCTAAATCAATGTAACATTGTGATACAGTTTGATAAGAAAATCCTAAAAAAAATATATATATATATTTGTGAGATCATACAATTCATTATAAAGACCATTACAAGAATCCTATTGTCCTATCCTATCCTATATGATATCCTATTATATATACAGGGTTCAAGTAAATTGTTATTAAATTCATGAATGCTAAATGTTTACATCTTTTTTTGACAGTGGATGGCGCTGCAGATAAAGAACACGCAGAAAGCGCACTCTGTGCTCGATTAGTTCCGTCTTTCTGAACTGAGGAAACAAATCGAGCTGAATCATCGCGCTCTCAGAGGATAGTCGCCTGGTTTATAGCAAATATGGTGAGAAATGATCATATATTACGTTCGAACTTGCGCGCAGTCTTCTGGTGGATAGTATATGTTATGAGTTTCTAGAACTCGAGCTTATGCAGTGCGAGTGTGGAGATGTGTATGGTGTTATGAGTGTATGCGAGTGAATGATGAGCGTGAGTAAGCGGAATGCTCGCGGCATGATACAGAAACTCACACAGTGAGCAATAAACATCAGTCTGTACGGTTTATATACTGCTGTTTGTAAATTTACTTGTGTTTGTCTAGATAATAGTGGTAGTTTTTTTTACTTTTCGGCGATTAAACCGATTCTCTGTGTGGCTCTTGAATGAGGCCGCAGCTTTCGATTTCGTTCTTTCAGACACCAGAAGCTACAAGACGCACAGAAAGACACATTTAACCCAAAGACATCTGTGGTGTTCGTAAACTCACCAAGAGGCTTCAAATCAATCTCATAAAACTGTAGAGGAATATACGGCACATATTCCATAACTGCGAAAATAAAAAATCATTGTCGGGTTTATCGTGTCCGGAGCGGATGGATTGACCCGCTAATTATTTCATGAGAGTTTGTGCGTTACAGTAATAAACATTTTGCCCAAAATAGGCTTTTTTTCTCTCTTAAACTTTAATGTTTTACTTTTGATTTTTAGGGTGAAATATGTCCTTGTGGAAAAAAAGTGCTCATTAGCATACGTTTAATGTACTGACAAGCATTAATGATAAACTAAAATATACTTCAATGTAATTTATATATATGTCATGTATTTAAACACATGTATAATCACATGTTTTTAATAATGAATTTGCAATTTATTGCTTTTAAAAGCGTAAGTTTGAATAAAATACTTTATTTGAATAAAACATTGAATAAAAAACTTTAATTGTAATTGTAAAAAATGTAATTCTTTAAAGTATGACAAAAGATTATTCAAACAATTATTTAAAATGTACTTTCAATAAACTTTTAATTAGACGTTATCTGACAAAGTGCACTTTTTACAAGTGTAGATAAGGAGCGTAGTCATGAAAGTGTACACTTAAGTGGCCTTTTATTTCAATAATATATTATCGTAAGTACGGTGTTTTTTTTAAATATAGTTTTAAGATTTTAAGTACACATTGAGTACACTGAAGCACACTTCTTTTTCTCAAGAACGGTCTGAGCATGTCTTGATGAGATTCACTGCACTGAACGAATGGATAGTAAGAGTTAATTTGAGTGTCGCTCTACCTGATGTTGTTACACCATTTCAATCATTATGCTCTTGTTTATTTTCATCGATTTATTTTTCAGTTTCGGAACCAGTATGACAACGATGTGACCGTGTGGAGTCCTCAGGTGATTTCATGATTCACTCTTTAAATGTCTAGCACTCGTGTGTGTTGTGTTGTTTATCTGTGGGGTTTGTGTTCAGGGTCGCATTCATCAGATCGAGTATGCGATGGAGGCAGTGAAGCAGGGTTCAGCCACCGTCGGCCTCAAATCACGCACTCACGCTGTTCTCGTGGCCCTCAAGGTACTTGCACAAGTACACTACACTCTGTTACACCACATCATTGATCCCTCGAACCATGTGTCTGGCTCAGGAGAGCTTTAGCAGTAAAGCAATGACCGATCTGAAGACCTTAACAATCACATAGCAAAGCCCAACCACCCATAACACCTTCAGAAAACCCTGTTGACTGTGTTTGTTTGTAGAGAGCTCAGTCTGAACTGGCCGCCCATCAGAAGAAGATCCTGCATGTTGACAATCACGTGGGCATTTCCATTGCAGGACTGACGGCAGATGCCAGACTCCTCTGGTAAATGGGAAGCCAGCGTTTCAACATCTGTAACGATCAGGCACTATAGATCTTACGCTAGCGGCATATTTAATTTCTGACAGGAATGAAAACTAGGTTGTGAGGACTAGGGCTGACAAAAAAAAAATCGAATTTCGAATATTCGTCGAATTTAAACAGATAGTCACGTTATCTCATGCTTTGAATAAACGTGCATTAGTAATATTTTGCTCGATGCGCCCTCTTGTGGCCTCAGGAGAGAAGCCAAAAGCTTTTCTTCATCCTAACTGAAATTATGCATTTTAAATTCGAATATAATTTGAATTTTGATCATATTTAAATACAAAATTCGAATTTAGTTTTTCAGCCATTTTGACAGCCCTAGTGAGGACTGAAGTACATCCGTCCAATGGATTGTACTGTTGCTTAACAAAGTACTGACAAAAAGTGTGTCCCTCACAGCCTTGTTTTCATCCGTGTTAAATTCCGATCTGGGATGTTCTTGGAAGTCTCCTGTGCTCTTCCATCAAAGTCTTCTGTCATCAGTATCTCACTGCCTCTCTCTTTCTGAAAAGCAACTTCATGCGGCAGGAGTGTCTGGACTCCAGGTTCGTCTTCGATAGACCTCTTCCTGTGTCTAGACTGGTCTCGCTCATTGGAAGCAGTATCCTTTTAGCTTGTCGCTCTGGAGAGCTGCAGAAGTCACTTTTTGTATCTCGTCACTGCATTTACTGTTCAGTTGAAGTATCTTAAGACTAGTCTGCATGTTTCTTGACCGCGTGTTCCCACAGAAACTCAGATTCCCACGCAGCGCTACGGCAGACGGCCCTATGGAGTGGGGCTGCTGATCGCAGGATATGATGTGAGTACAGAGATCGACGTGCTTGTGTGAGCCAGACATGTTCAGTCATGAATTCTTGCTGTTTTTGTGAATTTCAGGACATGGGGCCGCACATCTTCCAGACGTGCCCCTCAGCCAACTACTTTGACTGTAAAGCCATGTCGATCGGCGCTCGCTCGCAGTCGGCCCGCACATACCTGGAGAGACACATGGAGGCCTTCTTGGACTGTATGTTATTGAGATTAAACACTTTACATCATATAAACCAGTAGATGGCACATTAAACTGCATTTAAAACTATTCTAAACAGTGTTTTTCTCATTTTTAGTAGTATCATGCTGGCAGTTTTTAGGACAATGCTAATTTTGCTAATGCATATTTGTACTTTTAAAAATACATTTGTCACACTGCAGGGCCGTTTGTATCCTTGTGAAAAATGAGACTCTAGTATACTTTCAAAAAGAGTACTGAGTCATATACTGTATACTAAATAAGTATTAATATACTTTAACATAATATACTATATTTATAAAATGTGTGTGAACAGAATTAGGACTTGCGTACATCTTCACTTTCTTTTAAATATGTTTATAAGTTTGTTAAATAAGTATTTATGGTAAACTAAAATATACTTTGTCTTTTATACAGAAACGTGTCATTTATTTAAATATATTCGTAATTACACATTTGTAATGATAAAGTTGCAATTTAGTACATTTAAAATATATCAACTTTAAATATAGTAGCCAAGTTCTTTGCATGAGCTTTATGTTAACACATACAAATAAGCAGAGCAAAAGATGATTAAAACATAATTATTTTTTTTTTAAGTAAAACTTTTAAAGGTATTAAGAAGTGCACTTTTCTTAAAGTGTACTTCAGTGTGTTAAGAAACACAGTCATGACTCGCTCTATATTAAGCGTCGACTACTCTGTACTGATATTTAAATTAATCACTGATACAGTGCAGTTATTGTGTAGATGCATGTGTTTACATTGTACTTATAAAAATCCCTGCTTGTAATTCCAGCTGTAATTAATTTCTAGATTTACATCTATAATTACACTAATATAAAGTGGGGCCTGAAAGTGTCTCTCTTTAAGTACACTTAAGTGGCCTTTTATTTCATTAATATTATATGGTTACACTTTATTTTAAGGTGTCCTTGTTACAGTGTAATTATGCATTTAAGTACTGAGCAATATTAGTTAACTACATGTACTTACTATATGGTTAGGATTTGGGTTTGGCTTAGGGTTACTTGCATGTAATTATGCATAATTAATTGTTATTATAATAGTAAGTACACGTACTGTGTAACAAGGACACCTTAAAATAAAGTGTTGCCTACTATATTATTTGCAGTTAAATTAACAAAAAAAATAATATATACTTTTTAAGATTTGAAGTATACCACAAGTCAGTACAATTTCTGTTCAGTACGAGTTCAAAACAATTAAGCATACTTTTACACAGAGAAGCTTGTATAATCTCATCCGTAAAGACGCTCTCCGTGAGTTCAGATGACGATGGTGCTCTTGTTTTCAGGTAGTCTGAATGAGCTGGTGCAGCATGGTCTGCGTGCGCTGCGCGAGACTCTTCC
>NW_015540852.1:236490-247014 GCF_001515605.1 Sinocyclocheilus anshuiensis | reverse complement strand
TAGGATTTGGGTTTGGCTTAGGGTTACTTGCATGTAATTATGCATAATTAATTGTTATTATAATAGTAAGTACACGTACTGTGTAACAAGGACACCTTAAAATAAAGTGTTGCCTACTATATTATTTGCAGTTAAATTAACAAAAAAAATAATATATACTTTTTAAGATTTGAAGTATACCACAAGTCAGTACAATTTCTGTTCAGTACGAGTTCAAAACAATTAAGCATACTTTTACACAGAGAAGCTTGTATAATCTCATCCGTAAAGACGCTCTCCGTGAGTTCAGATGACGATGGTGCTCTTGTTTTCAGGTAGTCTGAATGAGCTGGTGCAGCATGGTCTGCGTGCGCTGCGCGAGACTCTTCCTGCTGAACAGGATCTGACCACAAAGGTTTGATATTTCATCCTGTCGCTGTGCTCGTACTCATTACCACTGCGACCTCTAAATGCTCGTTTCCTCTAGAACGTGTCCATTGGGATTGTGGGAAAGGAAACGGAGTTCACCATCTATGACGACGACGATGTGGCATCGTTCCTGGAGGGTCTGGAGGAGAGACCCCAAAGAAGGGTGAGGAGGATTGCGTTAGTTTGCAGATTTCTGCAGGTGTTTGAGGATGTGTGTGATCATGTATTGACGGTGTTCGTGGACCGCAGGTGGCCCAGCCAGCAGATGAAGCGGCTCCAGCTGTACCTGATGAACCCATGGAGCACTAACATGTACTGCTGTAGTTCTGTCTGTGTCACTTCAAGTTGACTGGAGCTTCTCTGGCTCGCTGACATAAAATAAAAAATTAACATTTAAACTCCTCACACATTATACATTACACAATGAAACCTTCATTTTCTATCTGTGAGTTTAAGAGTAATAAAACTGTTTTTGTTTCTTTCTGAGTGTTTTTGTGTTTTCCCTATGGAGGTTCATTGAGACTGTACAACAGTGAGATTATTTAATAATTACACTCTCAAAATCAGACTGGCATTACCATTGTCTATTTGAAGATAAAGTCCGTTCTCTGTTCCTTTGCCAGAAAACGCTTCATTCAACATGTTTCACGTTCGTCATGTAAGCCCTTCTTTGCCCATAGTGCAAATTAGAAAGAAATTATTAAATAAGAAATTAGCCTAATTTGATCTTTTAATAGCATTTAATATCTTAATACATTAAGCCATATTAAGTGTTTATTGTTTTCTATGGCAGGCTTAATGAGAGACTGCGCATTGCGTTCATATTCTGTTCTGTGGACACAGATCAGGCTCTTTTGAGATGAGCAAAATCTGCACAGAACCGATCACCGGTGATCACCGCGAGATGCATGCCGGTTAGAAAAGTGTCCGAGTTACGTCCGACTTGCTTTGATGTCACGCTGACGTGTGCCAAAAAACTCTCGCGACGGCTAGGCGGCTGTATCGGATTGAGCAGTCGAGCGCAGTTGCTCTCCACCGTCTGCGCTGATCAAAAGCATGATGAGAAACGACTGACTGAAGACACAGCTTAATGCTCATTGGTTCAGACAACTGATGCTGCGTTCTCCTCTAAAACGTTTTAATTTTTTATCTGGTTCCATGCGATTATGTATTTAAATTATGCATGAATGTTCCCAAACACTATGACAGTGCGATCTCTGTGAGATGTGATTGTTGTCATATTTCTATAAAAATCTAAAATGTTTGTATTAAAGTAAAAAAATGGATGATAAATACACATGTCGTATGGAATTAAATGCCATGCACTTTGAGTGTCTTGTTCGTCATATTTTCATATAAAAGCAACAGAACTGAAATCATATCATGTTTATTAGCAACAGCACGTGAGTGTGAATAACGCGATATCTGTCTTTGATCAGGGCAGAGCTGTCCGTCTTGACTGGCTTATTTCACTCCTCCCCTCACTGCAGCCGCTTACTCTCGCCTACATTTCAGGCGAGGCGCATCTCAAACAAGCCTATTTGCAGGTCTTGTCTTTTTCTCCTAGAGGTGACTTGCAGCCAGGACCCTGTATGTTATGGTACTAAATTAGTTTTAATCATTTCACCCCCACAGCGTCTCGTCTCTATTGGCAACAAGCTCGATTTGTGTTGATTGCAAGTTATGTGACGTCGCAGGTGGCGATTTCAAGTGACATTGCAATGTTTCTTTTTTCTTGTCTTCACCACCTGGTTACGTTTGTAAAATGCTGAGAGATTTTAAAAAAAAAAAAAAATAAAAAGATTGCAAGTGAAGTCACTTGTGGAAGCGCAGGTGTCTGAGAGGTTTGTGGCTAGAAGGGACACAGCAAAAACCGGAAGCTAACAATAAATTGAATTTTCTACCTATTAGATTGTTTTATTTACGTCTACACCTACCCCAACCCTAAACCTACCCCTTACAATAATGCAAACATAATAATTGTTGTAAAGTGTGAGAAAAATTAAGCTATATTGATGTGCGCATGCCCAGTAGTTTTTGTTGTATGCCATCTATCCTTAACCATCTGAGAGCAGCCTATTGGAGACCCTATTGGGTCTGACTCTACTGTTTTATATATTTTGTAGGGGTATAATGGTAAGTTACACGTATTCGTACTGAAATTTTTTGGCACGGGTCTATCAGTTTGGTACGCATGTGTACCGAAGCATTGTTTTAACCACTGCACGAGTTGAACTCGAATTGGAAACTTCCAGTTTTATATTGTTACTTTTGATAAGAAACAAAGTCTCCTATTTCAATTTAAGTCCTTTTTTTCAGGAAATTCAAACAATAAATGCCGTTTTGACGCTCTTAGATGTGGCGTGATGAGTGCGATCATCCCATCCTATTTACTACTAGTTTTAGTGTGAAATAAACATGAATGAACATCTCATGCCTCATGTAATCGCTCAATCAGCGTTTCAACCGCGAAAAGACGTCAATAAAACAGCTTGTAAACAAAATGTTACGTATCATTTCATTAACTCAAGTCATCAGTGTCCACAGCTTGTTAGTTCGCAAAATATTAGTCTATACTCATATTTTACTTTACCTGTTAGTGATGTCTTAATTATTTAATGTATGCTTAAATCCGTTATGAAGCAAGTTATGACAGCCACTGTGTAAATGAATATTTTCAAAAAGTAGAAATTTTAAAGTAGAAAAACTGCATTATGTGCAATTTACATGTTTGCATACATTTTTTTTAAGTTGAGTGTTGATTATTGTATTTAAAAATAAATAGTAGCCTAAATTAATTTAAGTTTGGGCTCTGTTGTTAACTGTAAATTGTAAAGGACTTAGTTTAGAGCATAAGCTGAGGTAGATTTTTATCCCTAAGAAAATTTGAATTGAATTTATTTAAAGAAAGAACAATTTGCTCAGTAAACCAATGATTAATAAAAAAAGAAAAAAATCATATTTAGCTTTTCCCCCGCTGTACCGAAACCATATAAAACCGTGAGGTATAGCCTACCGAACAAGTATTTGCACTTCTGGTTAGATGCTAACTGCATTTCATTGGCTCTGTAGAACTACAGTAACATCATGTTTACACAGCGCACACAACTCCTCTGCACTTACTCCCGAATTCTCTCAACATGGGCACAGGAGAGCTGTCAGTCAATAAATGAAAAAACAAAGTAACAAAGTATTTAAAAAGTAATGCTTTACTAGTTACTTGAAAAAAGTAATCTGATTACATAACTTGCAATGCCTTACTCCCAACACTGGTCATTGGCTCTGGCAGACTCTTACATTCTCCTTCAGACAGCAAGACATGAAATCTCTAGAAATGAGCAAGTAGATGATGTTGCCAAAGTATAATACCTTCCACTGATCTGAAGTCTCTATCAGATCTTAAATTCATTGGTTAGAAGCATGTGGTAATCAGAATGAGATTAGTGACAAATAAATGACAGGAAGTCTACTGATGGACCAAGAATAACATTCTACTGCACTAAGCTTTGGGATCAATTAACATATATGTGCATCATGCCAGAGCTAACAGTCTGTCAAACATATTAGATCATGTTAACAATAGATCTACTCTTCGGTTTTATTCCATTAAGGCCCTGTTTACACCTAGTTTTGGTTGGGAATAGAGCCCCTGTAAACCAGGAAAAAACCCTGAGGTCTTTATGGAAAAGAATGTTTTGAAAATCACTATTAAATTCATGTGTACGGCACAATGCAGGATGTGTTTGTTTTGAAAGAGTTTATCGATGTAGTTCAGACCAGACCAGTGATCTTCATATCAGCCCTCGTGTTTTTATATCCCGTTATGATGTGCCACATCTGAGAGTTCAGTGTTTATTATCATCAGCTCACTGAATGAACTCTTCATCTCAATAACTAATGAAGATGCAATTCACTGGATGGAGAACCAAAGAAATAAACATCAGATGTGAGTTTGTGGTGTTTTATTAACACATGCAGCAGTCAATGATAAACATTAATGCAATCATGCAAGTATGAAAAGAGAACATGAATAAATCATAAACAATATAAGCATGAATCACAATGTTTGCTACACAAGTGATGAAATGAGAAGCACATAAACAAAACAAAAACGAAATGGAATTACAGAGCTTTCTGTGATAATGTGAAAACAGTGTAAAAGTGAAAAAAAAAAAAACTTTTATTGCAGACCTGTTAAATTAATTTGTTTGTACATTGTGGGTTGTTTTCTTTAAGTGTGTAAATACAGAGTATATAACAATATTTGAGGTCGCAGAAATTTGAACACAAATTAATATTTTTCTCATTCAAATGCAAGTTCTGCAATTTACAAGATGATCGGAAGTTTTGTGCCAAATGCAGCATTTCAGTAGATACTTCCTGCAGCTGAAACGCCTCACGTTTGCATATTGTTTACATTATGAACACAGGCTGAGGTACCTGTACAATAGAGAGGATATTGATCATCAATACTCATCAGTTTAGAGCTGTAAAGGCCCTGAGCTCATGTGTGATATGTTGACACAGCTGCTCTTTCCTGTGTGTCTAACAAACACCATCCACTGAGAGACAGTTGAAGACCTTTAGTGCTCAATAGAAGGTGAAAGGCGCCCATGCAGCAAACGAATCTTCAATAAAGCAATGCATTGTTATCATTTAGGTGGATTATTGTTTGTTTCTCCGCCTGATGATGCTGTGTTCTGACACTGGGCCGGATGTGATGTCACTTCCTGTTAGAGTTGCTGTCTCTGGCTGTGATTGGCTGGTGGAGTCACGCAAAGAAATGTCCTCTATCTTTGTGTTTCTGTTGCCATCTGTCCTCTCATCATGGTCACTGACGGACTCTTCATCAGGACGGCTCATCTCCGCGCTCATCTCATGATCATCGCTCTCTCTCATCTGTGCGTCTGAGCTCATGTGAGGTGAATGAACACAACAGAAATGCTCATTCAGCTCTTTCCCACCGTTCTCAGGAAGACCTGCGAAAATAAGATGCTACATTACACACCAATCGTGAATAAAGACGATGTGTGAGAGGATGTGTAAATGATTTCCGAGCAAAACGTGACTTGATCTGCGCATCTCACCGTCCCACTCGCGGCCGCAGGAGTGGTCAGAGTTTGCTGGGACAGTGTCCACGAACTGGCCCTCCTGCATGACGCGAGTGATCTCCTGCAGCTGGTACAGTAACTGCTGCTCCTCATCCACGGCCACTGCTCCTCCCAAACTGCAGCAAAGCGAACACACACGTCACATCCAAACACACACACACACACACACACACACACACACACACACACAGACAGACAGACAGATATCCACACCTGTCTGAGCCAGCGCTGGCTGCAGAAATGATTCTCTCTATCACGTCCTTCGTCTCATTCAGTCTGTCCTGCAGCTGAGCCAACTCAAAATCAGCTGAGAGAGAGAGACGGGATCCGTTACCCGACACAGACAGACACAGGTAATCATAAAAGTACATGTGTCTAAATATAATCTGATGTCCAGGTTGTGTGTATGAGCTCATACTTATTTTCCTCTTCATGTTTTCTGATCTGACAGCAGTGAATCGGCTCTTTGGAGGTTTCGCTGTTTTGCCTCTGGACGTGATCTTTAACAGACACAAACAAACACTTCACATGTAATCTGAGCCTCCGGCTGAAACATCTGAAATCCAGGAGTGCCGTCTCACCTTAAACAGAATGTAAAGGATGTACAGTAAGATCCCGAAGCCGTAGATGGGAATGATCTGCCCTGCGAGGTTGGACTTCCCTCCGGTGCTGGTGCCAGTACCGGCTCCTTTGGCCCGGGCGATGGCTTCAGGGTTGTGGGCTCTGGAGAAGTGCCGCTGCTCCTCGGATACAGGCGGTCTGTGTGGCATGGGAGGCCCTACATGAGACATTTACATACTGCCATCAGTGTTTACATTTGATGAATCCTCCTGTTCATAATCACCAGGGCTCCCTTTCATCTCATCATATAAATATCTACACTTACGCATTATTTACATACTTTTCCATACATATATCGAGCACCACTGTTTATTTAAGGTTTTTGTATATGTAAAAACCATTTAAAAATACATTTCATGTAAAGCTGTGTATTAATACAAAATAAAATAAAAAAATCTATATATTTTTTTGCCGTTATGCTTTACAAA
The DNA here is from genome assembly GCF_001515605.1 of Sinocyclocheilus anshuiensis. NCBI lineage: Eukaryota > Metazoa > Chordata > Actinopteri > Cypriniformes > Cyprinidae > Sinocyclocheilus > Sinocyclocheilus anshuiensis. Next base: position 240,446 of record NW_015540852.1, on the reverse strand, counting down.
AGTTATTTGAATTTGTTTTTATTTTGGTTATAGGTGCATTTGCTGGTCTAGAAGACAACGCAATGCCTTTCAAGACTCAAATGCAGAAAACATGTATTCTTACTGAATCTAAATAGAAAGCGATCGTGTACTAATGAAATAAAACGAATCATAATAGCAGTAATAATAATAACAATGCCGTGTACCTTCGGTGTGCGGTGTGTCTCTCTTTCCTCGCGATAAGAGCATTTTAGGCAGCAGAAGCGCGACGCACAACACCACGCATGACACTATAGTGAGCTTCTGAAACGTCGAAATAGACATTTTGAATGATATCTGATTTCAGAGAGACTCTAGAGTGACCGCGGCACCTCTGCACCTGTATCTGCATCTGTGACGCGCACCTGCCTCAAAGAGAAACTCTGTAGTGATAAGGGCAACAGTCTATAGATGGCGCTGCCGCCATTTTGGACTGAAAACTGCTGAAAGTCGCTAGAAGATGCGAGAGAGCACGTGGGCGAAACGCAAGCATTATGTCTTACAGTCTCTTTTAGATTTTTTTTTCTGTCTCACACGAACACACAATTGCTGCTGATGGTTTTGATCTCTATTGCTTATTTGATTTTGATCTATACAGATAAATGTGTGCACTTGATACATGACAGAAATTACAGGAACCTCACAATAGTTGGTGGAGTCCTTGATACAATGTTTGCAAGTTTGCAACAGTTGAACTGTTTTTTTTTTAAATAAATGTTATGAATGTGTACCATTTATTTTAATTTAGTTTTTATTTAAAAATCTACATTGTGAATATATGACTGTGTCTGCCTCTATTAAATCACTACCAAACATCACATCTGGTAATTTCACGACCTTAAGTTTTTAATTTAACAAGGAAAATGTACGATAGAACATAGATATGGGTAAGTAAAGGGTTTGCAGTAATTTTATCTTTTTACTTGGCAAACAGTAAGCAGTATGAAACAGTCTAGTCAATTAATGGAGGGGACCTATCTATAATATTTATATTTAAGTATGATACAAATATATATATATATATATATATATATATATATATATATACTTTAAATTATTGTATGTTGGTCAAGCGCGACTGGCTCCTTTTATTCTACGGCGTTTTTGTGTAGTTGTCAGTCCAAAATGGCGGCGGCACAGTCACGTCATGGGCGCAAGTGTTGCTATGGAGCGTTCCTCCCGCATCCACACAAAAATACTCTTCATTTCCGGAGTGCTGCCGTAGAAACAAAATGACGAAGTGGGCGAGGTTTAGAAGTCTCTATTATAATTATCTTATCTGAACTTTTCAGTGTTTTCAGTTCAAACAGAAAACAGCTTGTCAGCGGCATCATTGTAAAGTGCTGTCCAGTCCGCGGCTGAAACTGCGCTGCTCACCCGAGAACTGCGACTTTTCTCAGCCCTGATGAAGACAGACTAATCACAGACGTTTGTGATTATTTTTATTTAATTTCATATAGACGAATGGGGCAGGTTTCAATCTTTATGTCAGGTGCCAATCGTTGTGATTACCAGGTTTAAAACGTTTACACATTTTGTGAACAAATATCTCCAGTGAGGCATATTCTTCCCCCGCTGAGTCTCATTTCAGCGTCACAGGAAAACGATAACATTAGACAACAAATATGTGACACATACGTAGAAAATGAAATAAAAGCCTTGCCGAAGGTGTGTGGCACATCTTAATATCCTCCTGACTATTAATTTAAATGTCTTTCGGTCTTTTACAGTCTGTGATGCTGATTTAGGCCTGGCTACAGATGTTTATTTATTTATTTACTGTATGTACACAATTAGACGTGTTGGATTAAATGAGAAAAATGTATAATAATAATAATAATCAGCAGAGTATGAAAAAAAACATGACTCCAGTCTGCTGGCGGCGCTCTCTCGTTGCGATCCCGCTCGACGCGATCGACACGCATTATCTCGCGAGATCACGGGACAACTTCCTCTTTGCGTTCTCTGCTGCCATGGTAGGTGCCCAAGAAGAGCTGGCTGTGATTAAAACACGAATCCTTCTCAATCCTTTATTAAATAGAGTCAGAACAGCACTGTAAATTGTTGATGGGGTTCCATATCAGTTTAAGTATGATTATCAGTCTGTATTGTGTGGATGTGTTTGGAGATTTAGAGATATTTTGGCGGCATTGTTGAGCTGTAGCGGCGCTCGCGCTGCTAGTGTCCGACAGCTCTGTGGTGTGTCTCGGAAGTCGACTGAAATATCGCAGCATGTAAATAACGAAATAAATGTGTTTTCTCAACAGCCGACCAAGAAGTCTAAAACTAGGAAGCTGCGTGGCCACGTCAGCCACGGGCACGGGCGTATCGGTCAGTAAACACGTGAGACTAACGTTTAGAGACGCGAGCGCTCGTGAGTCCGGCGTGGTTTGTGCTCTTTCCGACATTAATCTGTGCCATGTTTAACTGTTTTCTGCAGGCAAGCACAGGAAGCATCCTGGAGGTCGCGGTAATGCTGGCGGGATGCACCATCACCGAATCAACTTTGATAAATAGTGAGTAAAAAACTGAACATCTTCAGTGCGGTTCCAGTGACGGAATGGAGGTGTAAGTGAGCAGTGTAGGTTATTACTGCAGCTTCAGATACTGCTCATCCTGCCTAAATTGAGACTTTAAGGACTGTGCTACAAATAAGAGATTCAGTGCTTGACCTCATCTGAAACAGGAGTGGGTTTCCTGGAAATGTTAGGAAATTTGTGCTTTACAGGCCGACTGAATACAGTTTTCCTAGTTTTCAGGGTTTCTGTGGGTCTCAAAAAGATCTCAAGTACTCATTAAATTAATTCGACCTTCCACATATTAAGACCTCAAAAGTCTTAGAGCAGAAACTGTCAAAGTCAAGGCATTAATCCTGTAATGAAGTTTTTTTTCTTCTATCTAATTTTTATGGTGTTTTCCAATACAAATATCTAAATATTCTTAAATCAAGATTCATTTACTTTAGATGAGAAGTAAACAAAATTAAGCGAGTTAATGCTTTTAAAACGAACATTTTGTAATTTTACATTTTGAATTTAAAAACCGTAGCTTCACCAGAATGGTATGAAACTTGGTGACTTTAATGGCACTTGGTATGTGAACACAAAAAATTGAGGGCATGATTCGAAAATGCTAAGTGGTCGTAAAAAAAAAAAGTCACATGGTCTTCACACTGTTGTTTCTTTTTGAACGCAGTGGTTTAATGTTAATGGTGGCGTGTTATTCTTTAGAAACATACCAGATTAATATTATTTAGAGACCCACCAGAAGTTTATTGGACCTGATATTTAAGAACCGATAACTGATTAAGTAGAATAGAGCCTCTAAGCAGACATGGTAATGGAAAAAACATGAATTGGAAGGAAGAATTATATTTAACCCTTGTGCGGTCTTCGGTCATTTCTGACTGGAGAATTTTACATTTTGAATTTTTTTAAATCGTAGCTTCACCAGAATGGTACGAAACTTGGTGACTTTTATGGCACTTGGTATGTGAACACAAAAAAAAATTGAGGGCATGATTCGAAAAAGCTAAGTGGTCGTAAAAAAAAGTAGTCACATTCATGGTCTTCGGTCAAAAATGACCGACCATAGGAAATGAATGGGAAATGGGGGAAAAAATCGAAAATACAGAATTTGTGTACAATCTACAAATCCCCCACAATGCAGATAAAAATTGCACAGCAATGAAGGGGTGAAACTCTAAAACATCTAGAGTGCAAAATCAACACCAACTCACACTTGTGTACACACACCTATGAACTGGTGTGACTGTAACACTGCAACTATGTAAAATAAATAATAATTCAACTACAATGCAGTAAAAAAAGTGGACAGCAAGGAAGGAGTTAGACTCTAAAACATCAAGTGTAAAACAAGATACACACACATACAGAATTATACATACTCAAATGAATTGGTATGGCTATAACCATATA
>NW_015540852.1:230451-231383 GCF_001515605.1 Sinocyclocheilus anshuiensis | reverse complement strand
TTCCAAGTTAGTTTTTCTCCATTTGCGCTCAAGACTACGAGTTTTTTTCTTGAGAGAATGGGTATTACTGTTGTACCTTGGCGCAGTACGTTTTTCTCTAACCTTTTTCAATTTGATGGGGGCAACAGCTTTTAATGTATTAGAGAAGATTGCCCATGTTGCTAGTCATTTCATCTAGTTCATGTGTTTTTATGGGTACACAGAGCAGTTGAGATAAATCAGGCAGGTCAGGGACGTGCACAGACATTTTGTGGGGCAGGGGCTCAAGTGGAAAAAAGGGCACTTCTCATTTTATTTATTTTTTTAAACAAAACATTAACTATATTAGGGGTGTGCAATATTCATATACATCTGTGTGATATATACATCTCAATATTTTCTGGGATTTTATCGATAATGATAATTAGATGAATCAGTATTGACAAAATTAATCGTTGCAATGCAGAGGAAACACAGAAGCTGCATTAGAAGGGGCATTTAGATGCATTAATATGGTTTTGATATTTTAAACATATATATTTTTTTAAATATATGAATTGATATTTGAAATTATAAAAAAAAAAAAATGAAATGATACTTTAAATGGGCGGCAGCAAGTCACTGTTAATAAGTGTTAATAAGCGAGTCATTGCGACTGAACCGAATCATTTAAACAGTTGATTCATTCAGGAACAAAACAGCATCATGTTGCTCAGAGACGCAAATTGAAATGATATTTGGTGGCGAAATAGAGCAAAAACAGTCAATATTGTGTCTAAAACGTGTCTTAATCAGGGTTTGAAATTAACACCCGCCAACCCGCCAAATGCAGGTAAAAATCAGCTGTGGCGGGTAACGCTGTCAAATCACTAGCCAGTTTGCCGGGTTACTTTTCGTAAGTTATGTTCACTCATTAATTTCTTTGGGAAGTTCATGCAGGCCAAATCTGTGCA
>NW_015540852.1:226497-230366 GCF_001515605.1 Sinocyclocheilus anshuiensis | reverse complement strand
GTTAGACCAGGGGTAGGCAAGTTCGGTCCTAGAGAGCCGCAGTCCTGCAGAGTTCAGCTCCAACCCTGAAAGAAAACTCACCTGCCTATAGCCTTAGTAATCCTGAAGACATTCATTAGCTTGTTCAGGTGTGTTTGATTAGGCTTGGAGCTGAACTCTGCGGGACTCTGAAGGACTGCGGCTCTCCCTGGGTTAGACCAACACAGGATTTAGTGCGCGTGCGCATTTAGAGTGGTTCTTTCACTGCATGATTCAGTCTATTAATATGCATTAAGAATGATCACATAATTCGAGATAAGGAGGCAACTGATTAACTATATGAAATGATTTAAATATATAAATTTCTGCCCCCATATGTTGCATTTTGTGATCATTCTAAATGCATTTTAATAAACTGAATCATGCAGTGAAAGAACGTGCACTGGTCTAACCTACTAGACTTCCTATTGCCTTATTAGCTAATTAACTTTAGATAACTTGGTAGCTCTCATGAGTCATGGATAAGATAATTAGCTGTAAATCGAGGCACAGGTAGCTTAGTATGTTGTTCATCACCACTCACCTCCACACCTAGACAAACACAACTGGAAAGGGAGGGAGGGCTTCACTTCTGCGGCTCTCTGCATGTCTGTGACGTTATGTGCAGCTGATCAATGTGTGCTACACTGCTGTGCTGCGGAGACACGGAGGGGAGAAAGGTATTGGAACTCAACAGTCTCAACATTTCCTGACCCAACCTGATATTTTGATTTTTTATTGACAATAACCATTCATTTGAAGCAAAAAGTCTACTGAACCTTTCGTGTCCTCGTCGATACGTGGGAAGCGGTCCTGACACGATGATCGTCGTCGCGGGCGATGTGCGGCGCACCGTCTCGATCAGGTTTGATTGAGATGATGATAGAGTCTTGCTTTCAGGCTGGGAGAGTCAGTAGCCAGAAAAAAAAACGGGATACAGGGCAGGGACAAACACACGACTCACAATAAACAAGACAAGTCACAAGAGGAAAATAAATAAATAAATGAAACTAGAGGCAAAAATCAACCCTGATGCAAAGAACTATGACTTAAGAAATAAAATAAAATAAAAAACTAGGAATAAATAGCAAACTTGCAAACAAAAAATAAAACAAAATAACAAAACTGGCAGGGAACTAGATAGAAAATCTTGAGTAGAAACAAATCCAAAAGAAACAAGACTGGGATACACAAAGGCAAAAGCTAACTAGAAGAGGACTAGACAAAAGGAGAAAAAAATAAATAACAAAGATATAACAGAACTAGAACAAGAGCAAAAACAAGAACAACGGTTAACTGCAGGCACAGGCAATCAGACAGGATCACACCAAACAACGAACCAGTAAAGACATGAGGGAAAAGGAGCACAATATAAAGACAGCATGTGCTGCCTGACTAAGCCCTTGGTTTCTGTTTTGTTTTTTGTTTTTTGTTTTTGAGCTGGTGGACTTCACTTAGTTTGCTCCTACTCATGAATGAACAAGGTCATAGTTTGGATTTGGTTTTGTGTCTATAAATAAATTCATCAATTAATTAAATGTCTTCATCTGAACACACCTTTGCTTTCGATCCTTACACACGACACGGACAATATTTTTTTTTATATAATGCTATTATATATTATAAACTTTGTAATAACTTTCATTAATAAATCATCAACACAGTGGTTCCCAAATTGGGGGCGCAGCAAGGCTGAGGGATAGTGTACAGTCAGCAGATTATTTTGCAAAAGAAACCTCTGCAGGGTGATAAAGACTACACTGCGTAATTTTCCCACTTATCATGTGGCCACTTGCCTGATAAGTACATAATTGAACGCAAAATATTAATTTGACATATTTTAATTACCTCAACATGACTCGCAGTACCCGCTTTAGCGCTCTGTAATCAGTTGTAGCGGTTGTGGTTGTATCAATAACAGATGGCGCGATTGAAGAATCAGAGTTGTATTGCAGGGAGCCATGTAGAAATATAAATGAACGATGCATAGTTCTGCTCTAAGCATGTAAGTTACAAGTTTGTGAAAATACTGCCAGTGCCTGGTACGTAAAGCAGATGATGAATATACTTAAGATTCACAAATACCAAAACATCGTGTCTACAACCAGATGCGAGTGGCGCGACGCGACACAGCAAATCCATGACAGTAAACCGATGCCCCGTTCTATTTCTGACAAACTCCAGCACTCTGACACAAAGGACAATTGGATTTGCAATGTTCACTTTGTCGCGTCCAGTGTGGTGAAAAGACAAGAAAATATGACTAGGCATATCTCGTCCTCAGATTCACCAGTACAAAGGTGGGTGATGAAGCTGAACAAGTTAAGATGGCAAGAAGGCTAGTTAAGTAGTACTATGTTAATCACAATATTTCAAATCATATATATATATATAATTTTGCAATCAAGGTCATGTCTGAGAGGGTGTATGTATATTTATAAAAGAATAATGAAAAAATAGTTTCCTCAAAAAAATAAAGCAGCACAACTGTTTTCAGCATTAAAATAATCAGAAATGTTTCTTGAGTAGCAAATCAGCATATTAGAATGATTTCTGAAAGATCATGTGACATTGAAGACTGCAGTAATGATGCTGAAAATTCAGCTTTGATCACAGGAATACAGTATATTTTAAAACATTCAAATAGATATTTTAAATCGACACATTTCACAATATTACAGTGTTTACTGTATTTTTAATAAATAAATGCAGCCTTGGTGAGAATAAGTGACTTTCTAAATAAAAAATGTAAAAAAGGCAGGTGTCACACTCAGGTGCACTCAAAACACTCATGAAGGTGATGAAGGTAAAATAATCTTTAATATCCACACAGAAGGTAAATCCACAAGAGGAAGGCTTAACACACGGGAAGACATAGACGAGATCCGACAAACACTAACTGAACAGACAGGAACTTAAATACACAGGCAAATTAAGATAATAAACTAAATACAGGTGAACAGAATGAACTAATCAGACACGAGGGAAAACTAGGTCAAAACAGGAAAACAAGAGGAAAGACATAAAACTTCAACAAACTTTATTATGGCGACTTCGCGCCATAATAAAAACAACAAAGGAGCGACAGAGGGGACTTAGGAGGAGGACAAAGGGATGGATTTGGGATGGTAACAGGGGATGGCGAAGAGTAGGCAGGAAGGCAGGCAGATGACCAGGGTGGCGATGATGGAGGGAGGAGCCACGGAGGAATCAGGAGGAACCATGGTGGATCAGACAGAGGGAGGAGCCAGGATGGAGACAGGAGGGACTTGGAGCAGGAGGAGCCAGGCGGGACCCAGACCGCAGCCAACATGATGGCCCACGGTGGAGCCGATGGAGGGAGGAGCCATTGTGGAGGAATGGCTGGCAACTCCAGGGGGCCGACTGACAGTGGCGAAGCAGGTGGGAGAGGAGCCCGGGGCGGAGACAGAGAGCCGACGAGCCAGGGTGACGGGGAGGATCCGGAGGGCCAAGGCGGAGCAGATGGCTCAGGCGACCGAGGTGTAGGCGGGGATCCGAAAGGCCACGGTGGAGCCGGAGCGACAGAGGACTAAGGTGGATCTGGAGGGAGGGAGGAGCCCAATGGAGCTGGTGGGATGGATTGACGAGGCGCAGCCGGAGGAGTGGAGTCCTGAGACAATGGCGGGTCGATGACTGACCAAGGCGGAGCCAGAGGGACGAGGGATCCCGGCAGAGCTGGTGGACTGCAGAGGCAGAGAGGAGGGAGCTAGGAGACATGGTGGAGCCGCTGGGTCGATGGGCCGAGGCGGAGTCTGGGACTCGGAGGTGAAGACAAGGGATCTTCCAGCCACAACGCTAATGGAGACTGGCAGACCCGCGGCAAACCCACG
>NW_015540852.1:203848-226446 GCF_001515605.1 Sinocyclocheilus anshuiensis | reverse complement strand
ACGAGCCAGGGTGACGGGGAGGATCCGGAGGGCCAAGGCGGAGCAGATGGCTCAGGCGACCGAGGTGTAGGCGGGGATCCGAAAGGCCACGGTGGAGCCGGAGCGACAGAGGACTAAGGTGGATCTGGAGGGAGGGAGGAGCCCAATGGAGCTGGTGGGATGGATTGACGAGGCGCAGCCGGAGGAGTGGAGTCCTGAGACAATGGCGGGTCGATGACTGACCAAGGCGGAGCCAGAGGGACGAGGGATCCCGGCAGAGCTGGTGGACTGCAGAGGCAGAGAGGAGGGAGCTAGGAGACATGGTGGAGCCGCTGGGTCGATGGGCCGAGGCGGAGTCTGGGACTCGGAGGTGAAGACAAGGGATCTTCCAGCCACAACGCTAATGGAGACTGGCAGACCCGCGGCAAACCCACACCACCGATGGTGGGCTGAGGGTGAGCAGAGGGGCTGACAGGGGACAGCGGAGGTGGTGTTGAAGACTGATGAAGAGGTGGTGGGAGTTTTGAGCAGTCCGGGGGTTCAGGGATGGTGTGTGCTGCCCACACACACCAGAAGGCCACTCCCAGCACTGGGAGCAGCAGAGATAGGGGAATGACCTCCATGGTCGAGACAGGACAGGCAGACTGTTCAGGGTAGATAGACAGTTCAGACAGATCAGAGCAGACAAACAGTTCGGGCATGACCTTCATGGTCGTGATGGGACAGACAGACAGTTCAGAGCAGACGAACAGTTCATAAATGGCCTCCATGGCCATAACAGGACAGGCAGAGATTTCAGATGATGACGGAAGACTGGGTAGTTCTGAATAAAAGTCTATTAAATCCCCTGAGTCCAGCTGCAGCTCACCCTCAGCAGTGGCACAGTGGGCGGGGCTTTCCTCTGCGCCCTCACTCTCCACTGTATAATCCTCCATGGCGGGCATTGTTGCTAGCTCACGCACCTGGTCAGACGTTCCATGAGGCTCTGGCTCCAGGGCAAACCTCAGCTCTGTCGCTCCATTAGGAGATGGCTCGTCAGTCGCGGTGGGCTCTGGCTCTCCGTCTGCGGTGGGATCTGGCTGTTGCACCGTGCAGCGGGGTGGTATTTGGCTGGGCTCTGGGTCTGGAGTGGGGCTGGTGAGTTCCTCATCAGCGTGGCAGACGGTGAACTGGGATCCGTTTCTCACCAGTACCCACTCCACAAAGGTGGTGAAATTCCCTCGAGGACTGTCTCCGGACAACTGCGCTCTTCATGCGGTGTTGAGGCTCGCCATGTAGAACGAGCAGAGTGCGTCGTCTGGGTAGTTGTTATTGTTGGCAATGTCCAGAAATAGTCTGGTGTGGTCCTCGAGGGCAAGTTCCCCCTGCTCCAGCAGGAGGAGGAGGAATTCGGGGCGATCCATAAACAAAAAATAAAAGACTTTCGAAAACAAATGAGGGGAAACGCGTCGCTTAACTTCCTGTTTTGTCGGATCTTCAGTCACACTCAGGTGCACTCAAAACACTCACGAAATGATGAAGGTAAAATAATCTTTAATATCCACACAGAAGGTAAATCCACAAGAGGAAGGCTTAGCACAAGGGAAGACATAGACGAGACAAACACTAACTGAACAGACAGGAACTTAAATACACAGGCAAATTAAAGTCAGCATGATAAATTATTTATAATAAACACTACAGTATTCCATTAAAAAATAAGAATTTTCAATTTTGATTTCATGGTGACTTTAAGATAATAAACTAGACACAGGTGAACAGAATGAACTAATCAGACAAGAGGGAAATCTAGGTCAAAACAGGAAAACAAGAGCAAAGACAACAAACTAAAAGTCCATGATCGTGACAGGAGGAGGGGGGGCTGAAAATATTTTTCTCTACAAAAGGAGGGCCTGGGAGAAAAAGTTTGGGAACCAAAAGAGAAAGGAAAACTTGAAATCGTATCATATGACCCCTTTAACAGATGTTATTAAACATTCAGTTCATATATGATCATGATCTTTTTAAATCTACAAATTATTATTTTTTTCATTAATAAATAATTTACATTATAAAATGCTTAACAGAACATTAGATAATATATATTAAAATAGCTACAAATATGAGACCACATGCTTGTATATGTTTACTAATGAACTTATTGAACAATAGATAATGATTAACAGATAATTAGTTAACATAAATTAAAATGCTTAAATGTCATTAAAAGTTCAAGCAAAGGAAACAGAAATATTTATCAAAATAAGAGTCCATGGAACAGAACATAAATTAACAGAAATGTGACCGAATGGCATAATGTCACAAAAGTAAATTGACAGCTGAAGTAGACTTTATTTACTTTATTTCTTTTAAATGTTACATTACAATACACAGTGACACACTCACTAAAGCACATTGTGTTTCTAAATTAAGGCAAGCAAACAGAAGATATAAGTTATATGTATTAACAATGAAGTAGACGTCAGGCAGTAATAAACATCATAGTTGAAAAAAAACAAAAAACAATATGATTGTTCTGCTTGGTATGTAAGACCTTAAAATCTTTGATCTTTGAGTTCTTTGAAGCATGAAATCACCTTCAGTTCATTTGCGTCTTGACGTGTTTGTTTTTACAACCCATTTGGTGCAAACAGTAAATGTTAATCAAAGCCATACATCTCAGGACAGTATACAAATGCCTTAGAAATCTAACAGTCTAAGTGACAAAGATGTATAAAATCTAAAACATTATTGGAGTTAAGATGGAATTTATGGTTTTCAAGTCTGTTACGCTCTATGAACACAATGTGAATGAGAAATATGTCTTTTGAAATGATAATGTTCCACAATGTTAATGCTTGCTCAACATACAGATAATGAATATTCTATCAAGCACCTTTAAATGTGAAAAGCATCAAATGTACAAAAGAATTAAAAGCATTAGAAAAATTCCATTATACAATAAAAGTGAAAACATGAAATATCGAGGTACATTTGATTGAAAAGAATTAAAGCAGAGGAGAGAATGGCTCATCACATTAACATTATTTTTTGAGATGGAGCCCATCTGACAGTTTGAACATACAGAAGAATGAATAAAGACCGTCCACTTCAAATCTGCTGGGGCTTTTTAAAATTCCTTGTTTAAAAAGTCTTACAACTTCTCCCATATTTAGACTTTGTTATAAATAGAGAATAGTAGACATTTTCAATCACAAGTAACTGCAAACAAAGCAACCAAAACCTTTAGGATTGAAAATCAAAAGGAAATATCACATTTCAATCAAAACATCTAACAGCTCTTTTTATGGGTTAAAATGGTAAATTGTTCATTACATTCAGGTTTTTAATGCCTTGACCTGTAACAATAACTGATATGCTTTATATGAGCATTTTATCAGTGTATAAAAACAGTTCAATTTTTTTTAATGTGATACAATTTGTTTAGAGAATCAATTAGTAAGAAGAATAATTCATAAGCTAGAAACATACTTAAGTATGCAAACGTAAATGCTTGGCCAATGCATTGCAAGTGTGTGGTCTCGTACTGTACAATTTGATCTTGTATTACTGTGGTATTAACAAACCTTCATTCTCAAGGGGACGACAGAGTTACTATTTTTCATTACGCTGGATGTGTTCTTCAGGTAGTTTAACTAACTTGCTCAACAAGATTATTCAAAATGTTTTGTCATGACAATAATAGACCTGCAAGACGACACAGAAGACTGTCTTCGCCAGTGTTCATCAGCACTAGCCCTTGAGATCCACAAGCCTCATCAAACACACCTCACCAGGATTACTGGACAATAACTGGTCCTCGGGGACCACAGCTGAACAACTCTGATTTATGCTAATGGCCAGCAATGCTAGGAAACTGTTGCATTATGAATCTGATACAATGATGCACAAAATCCAGCTCACATAGCCAGAAGTGTTTTTGTTCACATACTTCTGTAGAGTACGTTTAGGTCTTTGCATTTTTATTATCATTAGAATGTGTCACAGCAGCATTCACTGAAAGAGAACAATGACATAGAGGGAAATAATAATAATAAAAAAAAAACACGTATAGCACACAAATAACACTTAAGAAGCATGAAGAACTGTACAATATGAACTCAGGCAGTGTGCACTGGCAACAGGCTTTATTTTAGACCCAACAGCATGTCTGGGGTTCGTCTGTGGAATGTAATGATAGAAACTCTGAGGCTGCTGATGTTAGTAGTTTTTGCAGGCTGTGTGAGACATGGAGCGTGAGCGCGTCAGAGTACTCGTCTCTTTGCAGCTGTCCTCTATCCGTGTCTTTCCCTGTTCCTCTTTCATGAACAGATCCATCATGAGGATCTTCTCTTTATAGATCTGTAAACTGATGTCTTTGGGAATATCTGGGATGATCCAGTCCACAACATCACTCATCAACATCACCACATTCTGCAGAAGACGAGAGGAGATGTGCACAAATTAACCAGCCTATCTGTTCCTCATTATATCACAAACTTAACAAGAGAGTGAATTTTTATTTTATTTTATTGATGAGATTCAAGTGGTTTGTCCAGTTCAGTTAAAACACAAAATATCCACAAATATTATTTTCTCAGTTTTTCAACATTTTTATCCTTAGAATGTTTATTTTCTTTGGCAATAATTTAAGGTAGCTGCTGAACTGATAATGTGAATCTCAGAGAGATGTGTCTTTAGATATTAGACACTAACCTGAAAGACAACGACAAATGCTAGTCTGGCTGCCAACACAGCCCAGAACTCTTTTGAGATCTCGTATGGTGTCAGAGACCACGGAGGCTCTCTGTAGTCTTTATACCTGGAGGAAAAGGAGAAATATGTCATTAAATATTTATGTAGAGTGTTAATTGAGTTTAAAGCTCCTATTATAGGTACACCGTACCTGCAGATGTCCACATGGAAGCCCAGGTGGAAAGGCTCCAGTGGGGCGGTACCATTCTGGAAGTGACTGACATTAAAGTAAGACAGCGTGTGGTTGACAAAGCTGTGCATCGACCCATCTGGACTGTACATGTACTGATAGACCAGCCGTGGAATAAAGTCTGATGTGAAGGAGATCACAAATGCCTACAGGAAAGATGGCAGTTTTTAATATTTGTGAAGGATCATTTCCTTTTTTGACATTTAATTGCACACAGGTGGCACACTTAAGCATGCAGAAAATTATTTTCATACATTTAGAATAATTTTAAATATGTAGAAACATTCACACTTCAACATTCATACAAATGCGTGCATGTGAACGGTTTCTAGCTACTGTACAGCATTCAAGATGGTGAAACTGATTGCAGTAAAATCTTTAGTTCCTGCCAAAAAGGCCAATTCATCATAATCTTCTCCTTCAGCACGAAGATCATATCCTCACTGACTCCAATGAAGAAGAAACTTCCTGCTTGCCGTAGAAGAGCCCCAGCAGCGGATTACGGTGCTGACAGTTCTCGCAGCTGAGAACACAAATCTCCCCTGCGGCTCTCCAATGAGACTAGAGCATAGAGCATATTGCATATTTTCAGTGGCGTTTGGTGCAAAATGCTGTGCCATGGATGTGGCTCATGCAGAGCACTCCTGCACTCCTCGGATGAGCACTGTTTGGACAAGCCCACGAAGAGGCTGCGCTCACAGAGACATGCTGTTCTCATTACAAGAGCACACATCTTGCCCCGCTGCACTCGCGGATCACTTCCTTTTTTAGATAGCGACCCCGCCCCTTGTGCTCTGAGGGGAAAAACAGTGGAGTTATGGGGCAAAGCAGATGGGTCCGAGTGAGCTTACCCCGAGTGTGCTCAGATCCCACATGTTTCACTCTAGCCACAGAGAGAGGATTCCCCGGTGCTCTTTTCCCGGCCAGCAAAGGGGGAAGGGGAAGGCCAAGTCCCGTTGCAGTGGGACCTCTTTCCAAGAAGGCTTGGAATGTTCCTCCCAATCCCTGGTCCAGATGCAGATGTTGGAGTATGTGTTTGTTGCCAATGCTGGGTTTGCCCCAATAGATGTTTGTGCACCCATACAATTGACCTATAGGTAAGCCCCACCCCCCTTAGTTACTGTTGCGAACTCGGACAAACAAAAGGAGTTGCTAACTGTCTTACAATGACAGCTGTCATTGTGAAAACCTTGTCCCTATATCTTTTTGATAAATTTTGGACACAGAAGGACCACCATTCAAGTGGGACTTAAATATGCCATGGAGGGATATATAAAAGATTTTAAAATAAATATTGTGGGTATTAATTTGGAAGGGAGGGTTTACAGATCACAATGCAAGCAGGAGAAGCCTCATGTTATGTTCGTCACGCTCCCAGAAAACAACATCCCAGATCAACACTGTTCATGTATCGCAGGGTACGATAAATTAATTTACATTTAACCAGTTTAATACGAAGAGACAGTGAAATGTAGACCTTCGTTTATGTGTTTTTGCCCTACACTGTACAAGACGCGAGAACAGTCCGCTATTTAGGTTTGTATGGACTAGTTTTAGCCAGCGATACCTTGCTAAAGCACAAGATGACATTAATGTTCTGCTTGAGCAGATGAAAATTGTAACTTAATGAGAGTATGACAACCAGAAAACGAAAGTTTATGTCTTCATTGGGATTGGGGTTGAATGCTTTGGGACATTTTTCTCCATTTTGTTTGGCTTTAGGAAATAGAATAAAATTAATTCCATTGCCTATCCTCTCAGGATACCTGGAATCACTGTTACAAGCACCCCAGGCACATCGTTTTTCCATTTTTGAAGCATAAACCCCATAAAAACAATGCGAGCATCGGATCTTCCAGTGTTTCTCTATGGCGCTGAAACCTACAGATGTCCGAGTTCCGCTCCCCGTGCTACTGATACTCGACTGCCATTGGCTCATCTGCGTTCGAGGGGAGGGGCTTACCAATTAGGTCAATTCTGGCATGGGAAGCCATCTTGGGCATTCTGGGTTCTGCAGACTATAGAAAAAGATACTCACTCCAATTCACTCACAGACTTCCCCGCTTCAGGGGTGTGATCCAAACTTCAGTCCAGAACAATGATAACAGCCGCTATTTGCTCATTCCAAAGAAAGATGGCAGGCTCAGGCCCATCCTTGATCTCAAACACGTCAACCGCACCCTGACAAAGCGGCCATTCATGATGTGGCCCGGTTGTTTGAAAAAGTTCCTCGCACAGGTTTGCCCAGGTGACTGGTTCTTATCGATGGATCTGAAAGATGCTTATTTTCATGGCTAACAGTATACATTCCTCCCATTCTGACTTTTACAAAGTTTATGGACGTGGCCCTCTCTGAGACAGAAGGAAGTGCGCATCATCAACTACAGTGCCTTGCAAAAGTTTTCCACATTTTGTAAAAATGTGTTTTAAAATGTATTTTATGTGATAGACCAAGACAAAGTGGAACATAATTGTGAATTGGAAGGAAAATTATAAATAGATAAAAAAAATAAAAACCCTCTTAGGTTTGTTAGAGAACATTAGTGAACAAACAGCATCATGAAGACTGACAGGCCGGGCAAGGAGAGCATTAATCAGAGAAGCAGCCAAGAGGCCCATGGTAACTCTGGAGGAGCTGCAGAGATACACAGCTCAGGTGGGAGAATCTGTCCACAGGACAACTATTAGTCGTGCACTCCACAAATCTGGCCTTTATGGAAGAGTGGCAAGAAGAAAGCCATTGTTGAAAGAAAGCCATAAGAAGTCCCGTTTGCAGTTTGCGACAAGCCATGTGGGAGACACAGCAAACATGTGGAAGAAGGTGCTCTGGTCAGATGAGCCCAAAATTTAACTTTTTGGCCTAAATGCAAAACGCTATGTGTGGCGGAAACTTAACACTGCACATCACCATGAACACACCATCCCCACCGTGAAACATGGTGGTGGCAGCATCATGTTGTGGGGATGCTTTTCTTCAGCGGGACAGGGAAGCTGGTCAGAGTTGATGGGAAGATGGATGGAGCCAAATACAGGGCAATCTTAGATGAAAACCTAAGATACAGCCAGAGCTACAATGGAATGGTTTAGATCAAAGCATATTCATGTGTTAGAATTGCCCATTCAAAGTCTAGACCTAAATCCAATTGAGAATCTGTGGCAAGACTTGAAAATTGCTGTTCACAGACACTCTCCATCCAATCTGACTGAGCTTCAGCTATTTTGCAAAGAAAAATGAGCAAAAATTTCACTCTCTAGATGTGCAAAGCTGGTCAAGACATACCCCAAAATACTTGCAGCTGTAACTGTAGCGAAAGGTGGTTCTACAAAGTATTGACTAAGGAGGGCTGAATACAAACACACGCCACACTTTTCAGACATTTATTTGTAAAAAAAAAATTTAACATTTATAATTTTCCTTTCAATTCACAATTATGTGCCACTTTGTGTTGGTCTATCACATAAAATCCTAATAAAATAAATTTTTGTTTGTGGTTGTAACATGACAAAATGTGGAAAAGTTCAGTGGGTATGAATACTTTTGCAAGGCACTGTACCTCCTCTTATGGGCACAGTGTAACCTGCGCTCCTTGAAGGCAGTGCACGTGCCAGGCAGATTGAACCAGGGAGTGGATATGCTATCCCGGGGCAGTGTGTCTTCAGAGGAATGGAGACTCAACCACCAAATAGTTCGGATGATTTAGGAGGTCTTTAGGAAGGCAGAGGTTGACCTCTTTGCCTCAGTATACAACTCTCATTGCCCAACATTTTTTTGAAGGAACAAGACGCACTGCCTCACAAATGGCCCAATGCATGCCTGTAAGGCAAGGCAAGGCAAGGCAAGTTTATTTATATAGCACATTTCATACACAATGGTAATTCAAAGTGCTTTACATAAAATAAATGAAAAATAATAAAAAAAACAATAAGACAAGGAATTTAAAACTTTGAAAATGATTTAAAAATAGATTTAAGAGGTTTAAAATGAATTTAAAACAGTTAAGAACAGAAAATGATTATACATAAAATATAGTACAATCAGTTCGGACACTGCACAGTGCTCATTCAGTAAATGCACAGCTAAACAGAAGAGTTTTGAGTCTAGATTTAAATGTGACTAATGTTTTAGCACATCTGATCTCTTCTGGAAGCTGATTCCAACTGCGGGTGGCATAATAACTAAAAGCGGACTCCCCTTGTTTTGTGTGAACCCTTGGTATTTCTAACCGACTCGATCCTAATGATCTGAGTGGTCTGTTAGGTTTATAATCAGTGAACATATCTGCTATGTATTTAGGTCCTAGGCCATTGAGTGATTTATAAACGAGTAAAAGTACTTTAAAATCAATCCTAAATATAACTGGAAGCCAGTGTAAGGACCTAAGAACTGGTGTGATATGCTCAGATTTTCTGGTTCTAGTCAGAATTCTGGCAGCAGCGTTCTGGATGAGCTGCAGCTGTCTAATGGTCTTCTTGGGAAGGCCGTGAGGAGACCATTACAATAGTCCACCCTGCTGGTGATAAAGGCATGAACAAGTTTCTCCAAGTCTTGACTGGAAACAAAACATCTAATTCTTGCAATGTTTTTTAGATGATAGTATGCTGATTTAGTTACTGCTTTGACATGACTACTGAAACTAAGGTCTGTCTCCAGAATCACACCAAGATTCCTGACTTGATTTTTAGTTGTCAAACCCCTAGAGTCAAGGTATGCATTCACCTTGAAAACTTCATCTTTGTTTCCAAATGCAATGACTTCAGTTTTTTCCTTGTTTAACTGAAGAAAGTTCTGGCACACCCAACTGTTAATTTCATCAATGCATTGGCAAAGGGAGTCAATGGGGCTGTAGTCATTTGGCGATAATGCTAGGTAAATCTGGGTATCATCAGCATAGCTGTGATAGGCAATTTGGTTCTTTCTCATTATTTGACTTAGTGGGAGCATATACAGGCTAAACAAGAGCGGTGCAAGAATTGAGCCTTGTATGCCTTTTCCCCGAATGCTCTGCTCCCACAGGTCATCAGATGAGTTAGGGAAATCAGATACTTAGTTCTTCTGGTGGCCCCATTCTGGCGGAACCAATCGTGGTTCCCTGAGTTGGTACAGCTGCTATTGGCAGCCCCTTGGCTGATTCCGCTGAAGAAGGACCTTCTCTCTCAGGTGAGTGGGACAATTTGGAACCCCCAACCAGAGTTGTGGAGTCTACATCTGTGGCCCAGGAGCCTTTGCAGCTCCCCACGAGGGTCGCCAACACTATCTCAGAGACCAGAGCCCCATCTACTAGATGCCTCTATACCCTCAAGTGGTCTGAATTCTCTGATTGGTGTGCAGTCCGGGATGAAGACCCATCGTCTTGCGACATGTCATCCATCTTGTCCTTCTTACAGGAGCTGCTGGATAAGGGGCGCACTCTTTCTTTGCTCAAAGTATACGTGGGGGCCATAGTAGAGAATCCATGCTCTCATGACCGGCCAGTCTATAAAAAAAACACAACTTAGTCGTGAAGTTTCTGCGGGGAGCCAGGAGACTGAATCTGCCTCGCCCTTATACAGTTCTGACCTGGGATCTATCCACAGTCCTCAGGGCCCTTCGAGGCCCTTCGTTTGAGCCACTTCAGTCGGCCAACTTGCGGCCCCTATAGCTTAAGACAGCCCACCTGCTGGCTTTAGCATCAGTCAAGCGAGTGGGCGACCTGCAGACGCCCTCTCTGGGTGCTTCCTGCCTTCATTACCCTATTAGCTCTTCCCACCTCGGAGGATGAACAGGCTGCTAATTTACTCTCCCCAGTCCAGGCCCTTAGGATATCTACAGAGCAGTATCGCCAATCAGAGCAGCTTTTTGTGTGCTTCTGAGGCTGCTCTAAAGGGCTGCCAGTTATGAAGCAGAGATTATCCAGCTGGATAGTAGATGCCATAGCACTCCACTAGGGGAATGGCCTCCTCCTGGGCTTGGTCCACTTGGTCTCTATTGGAGATATCTGTGCGGAAACTGGCTGGTCTTCACTGTCTACCTTTGCTAGGTTTTATAACCTGGACATCCCTGCTCTTCAGATGTTGATCTTGTC
This sequence comes from Sinocyclocheilus anshuiensis, assembly GCF_001515605.1. NCBI lineage: Eukaryota > Metazoa > Chordata > Actinopteri > Cypriniformes > Cyprinidae > Sinocyclocheilus > Sinocyclocheilus anshuiensis. Next base: position 215,481 of record NW_015540852.1, on the reverse strand, counting down.
AGCTTAATCATCCTGCAACCTGCTAGTGGTTGGGACTACTTTTGTCTGAGGACTCTGATCTCATGGCCTGGGCCTCGCTGATTCTGGGTGTACATCCTTGGTTCCCTGAGATAACGGCAACAAGCAAATGGAGTCCGACCCCACATGTGGTCATGGTGTGGACTTGTTTGTTGTCATTTTTAAAATGTAATTTAATTTCTTGAAATGAATCTCGCTGAAATAAGAACAGGAACACCATGCAAACATAAACTGCATTAGGATGTGATTTAGACTGAAATTTAGGGTCAGATTTACTAACAGCTTGCACCAGCACAAACCCTCTTTTGGCATTAAAAAAACTACTTTCAGGATTTACTAAAGATGCACAGTGAAAAATTGGAGATGAAAATCCATGGACACAGCAATTTTTGCTGTTGACCTTATTTCATAAGCATTTGTAAGAGTTTCCCTTTGAGACGCAGAATTTATGGTAGGAAAGAATTTACAGTGATGGGCAGTAGCGTCACTACATGTAGTGACGCTACTAGCTTAACTACATTTCTCAGTAGCGTGGTGGTAGCGTCAACAAAAGCTACATTTTTCAAAGCATTCTGAAGCTCAAGCTCAAATCGTAAATATACTGGCTAAGGATCACTGATCCTGGACCAGTAAAAGTGACGCCACCGCCACTAAACCTCGTAACTCCATTGGCTGTTCAATCTGTCAGTCAAACCTCATTATTCCTCCCGCCTCTCTTGTGAATGAAGTGTGGTGCGCAGTTTGGAGCATTTCAGATTATTTGCAATCTGATGGTAAATAAAGAACTGTTGATTGAATAAGTACAGCGTTTTCTTTACTGAAGAAACACTATATTTATAAAGGCTAATGTTTTTCTTTATTTGAGGAGCAGAGAAGAGTGTCTTAGTCCAGCATTTGTTGTCGAGTCACAGCCAAATAGCTTTTGATATTTTGGCCAAATAACAGACAAAACCGAGCGCCAACATAGTGACAGAAATCTGTATAACCTGCAAGTTCCTGAAAACCTAAACGCGATGCATGCACTGCCTTTGATGTGGTGGTAATGTCGGGAAAAACCATTCGCTGGTCAAAAACTTGATTTTGGTGAAATGTTAATAATATAATGACACATTCAACGAATGCAAATAATCATAGCCTATCTGTAGGCCTATACATTTATATGGTAACACTATACAATAAGATTTCATTAGTTAATGTTAGCTAATGTATTAGCAAACATGAGCATACAATGATCAATACATTTATTACAGTATTAATCTTTGTTAATGTTAGTTAATGAAAATACAGTCATACATTGGTAGTTTAAGTTTGCTCACTGAGCATTAACCAATGTTAACAAAAACAACTTTTGATTTTAATAATGCATTAGTATATATTGAAGTTAACATTAATAAATGCTGCAGAAGTATTGTTCATTCTTAGTTCATGTTAACTACACTAGTTAACTGATGTTAACTAATGAACCTTATTGTGAAGTGTTACCATTTATATAAATGTATCTGTATAGCCTGCAATAAAGCCACAATACCAACTACTAGGGATGTGCCGATACGAGTATCGGTACCGAATAGTTCACGGGGCAAATTCCAAATGGAAGTGAGCAGGGCACGTGCGTGCCATTATGTAGTCGTTTGGAATGCACTTGGCAAAGGGAGCGATGTAATTTCCTCATTATCTTCAGCTGGGATTTTCCCATGACAATACAGCACGTGTCTGTCAGCAGATGTTACTGTTTTACTGTCATAAATGTCTTTTTATTGTTGTTAGCATAACTGTTGCAAATAAACATACATTTTATATTTTAAAAAGTTTTTAAAATATGCTATATAATATATAAAAACTAATATATATAAAAACTTTTTAAAATATAAAATGTATATTTTTTTTATGCTGGTGTCCATCAACGAATCTGCTGACGGAGACCGTGCTGCGTTGTCACGGTGCCAGCTGAAGATAATGAGGAAATTACGTCGCTTCCTTTGCCAAGTGAATTCCAAACGACTACATAATGGCACGCATGTGCCCTGCTCACTCCAAAGTCCCCACTCCAAGGAGATAGGGATGATCACTTCCATTTGGAATTTGCCCCGTGAACCATTCGGTACCGATACTCGTATCGGCACATCCCTACCAACTACCAATAGGACGTTTCCGGCCGACAGCAAAATGAAAATGAAATTTTTAGAAAATAGCTTAGATGTAGTAAATTACTTTTGCCATGTTGCTGTAGCTTAGCTTGCTACATTTCCCAGGGCTGTAGCTTTAGTGTAGTGAAGCTTCATTTAATGATGAGTAACTGTTAGCTACATTTTCCAAGTAGCTTGCCCAACACTGAGAATTTACATGAATCACTCAAAATTATTTACTATGGTATGTGGTAGTCAATTTACTGGTATTTGCGCCATTATTTACCACCAAAAAAAGCATGTCTTAACCCATTTTGCGCTTGCCATGGCTGCAATTGTTGCTGCCAGGAGGAAGCAGCAACAGAACAGAACAGAACAGACAGAGCTTGGTAGAAGGGAGAGAATTTTTTCCATTTGTATTAATTTATTTGGAATGCCAGAGGAAGACATTATCCAAACACATTGTTTACCATATATAAATAATGTGGCAACATTATTTTTTATTTGCTCTGCTTGTTTGGGACCTTATGCTCATTTGCACTGTTCTTGGTAGATTGCACTGGTCATTATGGAAATGAGATGTTACATCTGTGTTCTTTAACGTGGCATTGTCACACGCGCTCTTGGAATTGCGCTCTCATGCTCATTTTCCTTGTTTAGTAAATCTGGCCCTTAGACTGTTCTACTTTATTTTTAGTTAAGTGAAATCTTGAAAAGACACAATCAGTGGCTAAATTAAGGAAAAATAAAGCATCAACAGGTGTTGACATTTCCCAACAGCACAGCAGTAATGACTTTATGAACTACTTTACTTCCAAGATAGATACTATTAGAGATAAAATTGTAACCATGCAGACGTCAGCTACAGTAACGCATCAGATAGTGTGCTATAGATCCCCTGAGGAACAATTCCACTCATTCTCTACTATAGGAGAGGAAGAATTGTATAAACTTGTTAAATCATCTAAACCAACAACATGTATGTTAGACCCTATTCCATCTAAGCTCCTAAAAGAGGTGCTTCCAGAAGCCATAGATCTTCTTCTGACTATTATTAATTCGTCATTGTCATTAGGATATGTCCCCAAAACCTTCAAACTGGCTGTTAATAAGGCTCTCATCAAAAAACCACAACTTGACCCCAAAGAACTAGTTAATTACAGACCGATCTCGAATCTCCCTTTTCTGTCCAAGATACTAGAAAAGGTAGTATCCTCACAATTATATTATAGAATAATATTATATATAATTATATTATAGATTTCCAGTCAGGATTTAGATTGTATCATAGTACTGAGACTGCTCTCATTAGAGTTACAAATGACCTGCTCTTATCATCTCATGACATCACTGAATTCAATGATGAACTGCCTTTAACTGAAAATTGAGTGTTTACTATTGTCATTTTGCATTATTGACACACTATTTTCCTGTTTAATGCTGTAAATTTGCTTTGACACAATCTGTATTGTTAAAAGTGCCATATAAATAAATAAAGCTGACAATCATCAGCTACAGTACAATCACTTTTGCGATGTGGCTTTGTGTTTGCCAAGGGCTATCTTTGGATCTGATGTTAGCTTGACAATAGCTTGTCAGTTCTTCAGAAGCTCAATGGTCACTGCTACATGAAGCCAAAGACTTCTTCCAATATTTTCAAACAGGACGGAAGTTCTAGTGCTACGATTTCTAGTTTTTTTAATGGCATTAACTCAGTGTGGAGTTGAGGCACTACAGGGTTGGATTTGACATGCAAATTTGCAGTGTTGACCAATAAGAAGTCACTTGAGTTAGCAGTGACCTCTGACTGAGCAATGTCTGCTCAGACACTTGTTTATAATGGTACTGTTAAAGAATATAAAGTGCTGTGGAAAAAAAGAGGTGGAAATTCACAGTTCAAAGGTAAATGTGACAGCTAGTGATACTACATTATTAGACACACTTACATTGACAATAACTGCCACTTTTGCGACTCCTCTTAGAATATTATACCAGATTCCTGTGAAGACATCATGAGGAACACAATTAGTTTATGAGGATTTTTAGGTAAACCTGTTAAAATACACCCAACAGATGATGCAAAACAATTATTAATTTTATGGAAAGATTTGCAGGAATATTACAACTGCAGATACATGAAACTCAATATATTCTAAATATTCCATGATTTTCTCAAACTGGAGGACAAGTTCAAAAGATTTTCAATGGTAGCGGACAGTTATGCTGATCACAGAGCTTAAACTATATGGAAGAAAAATAGACAAATGTCTTTGAAACAAAAAAGCATGTTGAATTGCACTAACTGAAAAAATAATGCATTAACAGTGCTTGCATTTTCATGCCTTGTATTTTCAGGGTTTACATTTTTAGTTTCTGAAATTTAACAGTTGTTTATTTAAGCTGTGAATATTTCAATTCAAATCATTTCGCACACATTTTCATAATTAAAAATTTAGTAATTCATATTCACCTTCCAGAGTTCACTTTCATTATATGGAGGTAAGAGGAAAAGAAAATCCCATTTCTGAAGACGATCAGTTCCTCTCAGAGATACATTCATGTAACCCCCCACATATTTGTCTTCCTCGAGCACCGTGACTGCCTGGTACAGTATTTTCTCCTCTTTACAGACTTCATAAAAATTCCACACAAATTGCATTTTGATTTCAATGCAGTTTGTGTGCAATTCTGGAACAGAGATCAGTCAAAATAAAAACCGGCTCAACCGGTCAACCAAAACTTTCCCACACTGCTGATTTAAAACAAGCAGGCGGTTCTTCGAGCTCTTGCATGCCATCTGAACATGAACTCTCTGTTCTTGTTTTGGGTTGGTGTGCAGATCATCTCTTCTTCTGCTCTTTCCTGTTGTGATGGTTCCTGAATCTGGATTGATCGCACTGACTGTATTCATCATCTGACTGCATGAACCAAACCGTTACGGTACGGGACGAATACATGAACCGTTACACCCCTAATCGGTACTCTACTGCTAACACTGCAGTTCCCGGATGTGCAGTGATGAATTTTTTATTTATTTATTTTTTGCCAAATTTGAACCACTGAATTTGTGGAAGCAAATTTGTAAAGTGAAATAAAATGGACTGAAAATTGCCTGTCGAATATTATACATCGTATTTTTAAACAGATTATTTTGAAAGTGAACTCTGGAAGGAGAATATGAATTATTGAATGTTTAATTATGAAAATGTGAAATGTTTTGAATTGAAATATTCACAGGTTAAATAAACAACTATGTTAAATTTCAGCCCCTAAAAATGCGAACTCTGAAAATGGAAGGCATGAAAATGCAAGCACTGTTAATGCAATGCATTCTTTTTTTTCAGTTAGCGCAGTTCAACGTGCTTTTTTGTTTCAAAGACTTTTGCCTTTAATTTTCTTCCATAAAACTAAGGCAGGAATATTTATTTGAGTTTTATTATATGATGTACTAACTGTGAGAAGTGAAAGCTGACAGTGTAAATACGGACCTATGTCTTTGCCTCTGGCTGCATCTGGTCTTCTGAGTTCTGCCACAAACTTCTTGGCATCAAGACGGATTTCAATGATGTTGTTCAGGAGGGCAAACAGAGGCGCCAGTGGGAAAGATGCCACAAAGAGAGTCACAAAGCCAAACTGGATTACTGCAGGAATGGAAGCACAATAATTAATTAATAATTAATGAATTAATTTGGCAAAACAAGACTACCTTCTCTGTAAGGAGTAAAACATCTGAAAATTGTTTAGTAAAAAAAAGACTAGCCTACATTTTCTTTGTTGGCCATTGGTTGTGACTGGTTTGGACTTTGGAATCCAGATTTGGTAAAGACGTTATGTTATTATATTATAGCTGTAGTTAATAGTTCAAGAGTTGGTTTCACAATTTATCAAAGTACACAGCAAAAAAGTTGGAACCTGAATTTGTAAGAATTTCCCCCTACTTCTCTGCTTCATTTATACTTAAAAATGGCTTCATCCATGTTTTTTGAGGGGTACAAACAATCTTAATAAAAGAGTCACCCACGATATTAATAATAAAAATAATAATGTTGAAATATGCTAAGGTCCTGAAACAGATTACACGCAAGTAAATGGCTTTTGAACCAATCAAATACAAATTTTAAACTCAGTGAATAAAACTGTACCAATGAAATATATATGAAGACAAGTAATGAACAATTTATCCGTTATGATGATTTTGTTTGGTTTATGAGTGTGTAAAAACACTCACTCATCTCCATGTATTCGGGCGTGAGGCCAGCAAAGGGCTCCAGGAAATGATCCGTCTCATAACGCTGTAACTTCTTCTCATATTCCTCTTCCTGGAAAGAGCCTCTCTTGGATTTAATGTATCTGATCAGCTTCTTCAGTTTACTGCAGTAAAGCAAATAAGACTTAAAAGCACGCAAACACAATACGCTTTCAATGTGTCCATAAAAGCCTCTTGTGATCACTCAAACAGTGGTGTGTGTGTGGGTCAGCGTGACACTCACGGGACGCCGATCTCAAACAGGTTGTTCTGGATGAGCTGTTTGCCGAGCATTGTGATGCTGAGCTGAATGCAGAGCTCCATGAGACAGCCGCCATGAGCGCACTGAGCAAACACATCAAACCATCACGTCAGCTGCTGCAATCAATCCCTTCATCAGAGAACTCATGTGTTTCTGTTTTCATACCTCCTCCATCCGATAGGACTCAAACACATAGAGATAGCTTCCCGGACGCCCCCCGAGTCTGAATGGGAACACAGTTAGTCATTCATGTTTAGTATGAACTTGACAATACTTTCATTAATTCATCAACTCTGAATGTAAATGAACAGACAAAAGCACATGGAGCTTTCCTCTAAGGTTGTGTGAGATAAAACTGGTCTGGATATGTATTACCCACCTGCCTCTAAAAAATGCAATGTATATGATGGGAGTGAACGCATTCACGAACTTGAGGATGAAAGTTTTGAAGATCAGCCTTTCTTCAAAGCTCTTGTCCGTTTTAGGAACCTCTGAGGAGACAACCATAACACAAATGCTTGATATTCACACGTTATATTTTACACATGACTGAAAGAAGTAAACGTCAAAGATCAACAGCACTAAGTCAGTCTGAATGTCATCATATATCAATGATCAATATCAAATCAATGATGAGCATAGCTCTACTAAACACAACAACTGACCGAGAACAGTGAGCCAACGTGCGACGGCGCCGTACACTTCATCCAGAATGAGAATAACCACCAGGTTTATGATGGCCGCTGTGGTTTTAACCGTCAGTCTGACATTGGAGCGGGTCATGGGGTTTGAGCTCATAGCCAGAGCGGCTTTGGTTGAGATCCGGTATAAAATCACACCAAATACAATAGCAAACGTCACACCGATCTGTAAAATAGCGAGGGATGCATTTAATTTGGCTGACAGGTCTTTGAACTCAAAGTACAACCAGATAAACACCAGTAAGACATCTGTGAAAAACAAGATGAAATATTAAAAATTATATGCCTTTAAATGAAGCCATGATATAATGAAGATATAAGTATAGGAACTTTATTGACTTTAAATTTAGTTTGGAAAGTTTTAAAAAGCTGAAGAACACATTTATTTGAAGAAAAAAGTCAGATTAATTACTGAAGGCATTGTTCATTATTGAATAGGTTATGTTCTCAGCAAAGTCCCACAGGCAGAATATAAAAGTGACTACGAATCATTCAGTGCATTATCAACACAGGTCACATTGCTTTGTTAATTTAAATGGAAATCTTCTGCTATTGTATCAAATTTCAATAACATAAAAATAAAAGTTTTTTTTTATGAGAAACACTGGCAGATTAATCTTTGTATGTATGATGTATGATAAAGGTACAGTAGATAAAAGGTATGTAAACCTTTAATATATAGCAACATGTGGACAAGAGGCTTCCTGTAGCTGCCGATCAGATTATTGTTGTTGTTGAGTAGCTGGAGGCGTTTTGGCAGTCTCCTCAGTACTAAACTATTTCTGTTCGTGTGTATTTTTAGGATGTCCCAAAAGCTTCAGTATTTGACCGTAAGGTCGTGATTCTGGGCCAGTGTTTGAACAGAGGATGCCTGGACATTCTGCTAAAGAACTTTCTGACTGCTTGACGGATCAAAGAACAAGCAAACTAGTTATCTGGAATCTGGATCACCTTAGAAACATTAATGGATGTTGGATTCTATAACATTAATGGATAATGGACTCAAGAATAAACAGCAATATAGAAAAATAAAGATTCAGGTTTCAGTGGGCAAAAAGAATTTAACACTTGGTTGCATACATTTAAATGACAAATGAAACATATGAAAAAAAAAAAAACACCAATACTGAAATTTTATAAACCTAATAATGATACCAGCATTACCAACATTTGGTACCTGATGCTTCCAAACACTCCTGTGCATAATTGTGTTTGCACAAAGGTTTCAACGTACACCGCGAGTTTGCACTGAACTGAAATGACTGCCAGGGGTCAGTCAGGAGTGAAAACAGTATTTAAATGTGGTATTGCATCTGAAATGGCAATGATTTACAGTGTTTTGTCAAAAAAGATCTGTTCATTAAGTCAGGGAGTGTACATGCAGAGTAATAGAACTGCCACTTATTTTATTACATGTAAAATGTTGCATTGTTCTTAATTTGATTACTTTTCACTTAATGTCACCATGAAATCAAAACTAACATTTTTTTTTTGAATGGAATGCTGCAGTGTTTATTATTGATGATTTATCCATGCATATAATTTTTTTTTTTTTAATTAATGTGCTCTCATAATCTTTAATCAAAACAGTTTCCCATCCACCCAGTGGGCACCTTGATATCAATTCGACGTCAAATGTTAGACAAGACTTGATCAAGATGCTGTAACATCATTTTAAATTCAGTTTGGACGGCAATTTCTTCCAGTGGTAATTGGGTGAAAATAGGAAGTTAATCCCACGCTGAAGTTGGTTTAATGTATATGTAGGCCAATATGTTTGACATTCAATTTACACCAAATCAACATCATGTCAAGTTTAGACGTCAGTTTGATTTGCATATTTGACCTGTTATTTGACGTCAGTTTTGATGTCAATTGCATGTCTTTTCAACACTAATTGCCCACTGGACAGGGAATAATAATCTGGGACAATAAGCGCTCCCCTCCAGCAGCCTGTCACTCACGTGAGATCACAGCTGGAGAAAACCACAATGATCCAGAGATCCAATCAATTCCCAATGGACAAAATCATATCCTGTCCTGTTTAAGAAGCCATTTCACTCAGATATACTTAAAAATACCAATTTCCATTTCATGCCAACAATGTTTACACTTTGAAGAATAGATGCTAATCTTTTCTTATAATTGTCATTATTATTAATTATTATAATTATACTTTTTACTTTAATTTCTATACTGAATTTTAATTTTCATATAGTTAAAACAGTTAAATAACTGAATAGTTCCAATAATTTTGGTACCAAGAACCGTAAAATTTTACTGCTGTTGGTACTGACTACTGAAATTTTGGTATTACGACAGCACTAGTGCAGAGAGTAATATTGTGAGATATTATTACAATTTAAAATAGCTGTATTCTATGTGAATATACTGTAAAATGTCATTTATTCCCGATGATCATTACTCCAGTCTTCAGTGTCACATGATCTTTTAGAAATTCTAATATGCTGATTTGCTGCTCAAGAAACATTTATGCTGCTTAATATTTTTGTGGAAACATAATTTTTACTGTCACTTTTGATCAATTTGATGCTTCCTTGCTGAATAAAAGTTTTGAACGGTAATATATATAGAACACATGTACCCTTTTAAGCATGGTGCCCACTACAGTAGACAGATGTATTTTTTGGTGAACAGCAACAAACCCATTAATAATACCTGATGTTTTTTTAATATATATATTATTCTTTTGAAAAGTATATTTTTACCTGTCTGAATCTCCTGGAATAAAAGACAGAGGTAGATATTCCAGAGGTAGCTGATGCTTCACCACTTTCCTCAGCCATGTTGAATTTATGTTGTCATAGATAAAGAAAACAATGACATATACAGAGGACAGTCATATAAAATGATGGGTAAGGGTCAAAGGTCATCACCCATGGTGGTTTGGATGGTTAAAATGGATTTTAAAGATCTGTCCACTCTAGTTGAAACCATGCATCAGAGGGTTACGTCAAATCATGATGTCTGCCTGTGCCAAATGTATTTATGCAAACATATTCATATTCAAACCCAGTGGGCAATTGATGTAGAAAAGGCATCAAACGGACGTCAAATAACAGGTCAAATATGCAAATCAAACTGACATCAAAATCTTGACATGACGTTGTTTTGGTGTAAATTGAATGTCAAACATATTGACCTACATATACATTAAACCAACTTCAGCGTGGGATTAACTTCCTATTTTCATCCAATTACCACTGGAAGAAATTGTTGCCCAAACTGAATTTAAAATGATGTTACAGCATCTTGATCAAGTCTTGACTAATATTTGACATCAAATTGATATCAAGGTGCCCACTGGGCATGCTCATATATGGATTGAATATGAATATGTATGAGATAATTTACATTATGTTTTCATTTGTTAGCGTTAGTTAACTACATTAGTTAACATGAACTAACAATTAACAATGCTTTTATAGCATTTATTCATAGTTAATACTGATTACAGCATTTACATTTTTTTTAAATTAAATGTTGTATCTGTTAACATTAGTTAATGCACTGTGAAGTGTGAACTAACATGAACAACGTAATTATAGGCATAAAACTAACATAAAGATTAAGAAATGCTGTAAAAATAAGTTCCTCATTGTTAGTTTATATTAGCTAATGCATTAACTAATGTTAACAAATAAGACTTTATGGTAATGTGTTGTCAGATGCATGAATTCATATGCTGGCGTAAGACAGCCTTACCATTAAAAGCATCATGATGAGGTTTGTCATATATGCAGGAAATCTGTCTCTACATGTCAGCTTTTCTTTCTCTGGCTAAAGAATAAGAAAAAAAAATTGAGTGCAAAACACATCAGGGATGACAGAGGAGTATTTGTTTGTGTTGGCAAGGTCAGGAAATTTTTAATTTTAGTAAGTCTATGGTTACAAATATTTCAGCAAATCTATAACAATTAAATAAAAATGAAATTGAAATTGAAATTAAATTGAAACAATAAAAGCACTATAAAATATTGCAGTTTATTTTGGCAATATACACTGAACAAAATTATAAACGCAACACTTTTGTTTTTGCCCCCATTTTTCATGAGCTGAACTCAAAGATCTAAGACTTTTTCTATGTACACAAAAGGCCTATTTCTCTCAAATACTGTTCACAAATCTGTCTAAATCTGTGTTAGTGAGCACTTCTCCTTTGCCGAGATAATACATCCACCTCACAGGTGTGGCATATCAAGATGCTGATTAGACAGCATGATTATTGCACAGGTGTGCCTTAGGCTGGCCACAATAAA
>NW_015540852.1:173269-203705 GCF_001515605.1 Sinocyclocheilus anshuiensis | reverse complement strand
AGTTCAGCTCATGAAAAATGGGGGCAAAAACAAAAGTGTTGCGTTTATAATTTTGTTCAGTGTATATTGTTTCAAAGCAGCTTCAAATAAATATAGTAAACAGCATAATATTTATAGCAAAAACAATATATGCAGTGTCACCTTCTGTGATTTATGGTCTTTCTTCAGTGATTTCTGCATGACTCTGAATTCATATTCGGCTCGCGGGTGATCCTGACAAAAACAATTGACAATCTATAATGACAAAACTGACACAAGAACAGAGCAAAAGAAAGAAAGAAAGAAAAAGAAAGGGAGTGAGGGAGGAAGGAAGGAAAGAAGAAAGCAAGATGTTTTTTTTTTTTTTTCAGGTGAGTGTTTCTAAGATGTTTCAGCACATGCTAGAGTTCCTGTGAAAGACTTGAGAGGAGAGTTTGGAATAGTGGATGAAAAGACAGCTGGGAATGCTGGTCAGAGATCAGAGCTGATGAAAAGAGTCTGAATATGTTCAAACCTTCAGTGCTTCCTACACACACCAGGGGAAGAAGAGGATGACAGCATTAAATGACAGACTAGTGAGATGACTTCCAGTGATGATGTGTCATGTGTTAATGTGAGAGTGTCATGTGATCAGACCTCCTCGTCCTCAAACCCTGTGAGATCCCACTCATAGTTGAGACGCATCTGCCGCCGCTTCCAATGCTCCATGAAGAACGCCGCTGAAACACACAAGACTGCATTAATAACACTGACAGGAGGAAATTAACTCCATTACACTTCTGACCCACACCTGAGAAACCATTAGGAGGAAAGGTGCTAAATGTAGCAGAATGTGATCAAATATTAACGTTTTAATTATAAAGATGATTAATAATCACGTGTAAATGATGGGAGCAGCTAAATCAGTCTATGTGTGCAGCAGACTTTCACATATTGGCTGAATTCATGGATGAGAATTGAAATAAAAGTCATGATGGCACTCAGAATGGGAGGTTTGTTTTCCTGCTGTGTTTTTCATCCATTCAAGAGACCAAAAGCAGAACAAACGAAGATTTCTGGCCACGGCTCTTTAAAGGTACAGAGGTGCAGCTTTAAGACACCTACAAAAACCTACAATGCTTTACAAGGCATCTTTGTATTTATACTTGTAAAAGAGCAACAGCTGTCATACATCTCCTGCAAACAGATGGAAACACAGTAAATCTTGTGTGAACTTCTGCCCCCCAAACAGAGCCAAAGTCAGTGACTTCCTGTCCAAATCCCTCAGCAGACGACACAGAACAGAACTGAGAAACGTTACGGAAACCAGTTTAAATGGAGTCACACAGACACACAGGAAACAGCCAAACAGATGATAAAAACGACAAGATGGAAAGATGTTTAGTTTAGGACAGAGAGAACGAAGAGATATAGAGACGGCGCACTGGAAGAATAATGCCTTGAAAGAAAGACTCGGCTCTCGATTCTCAAACTAACACAAAATTCAAATTCACTAAATAGTGGCTGCACAGTATTCAGCCAAAAAATTGCTACTCTACATAATTAAGCTAATTACACCTGTAATGCAATATACTCAACTGTCTCTAGAACACAGAAAATGAATGACAGTCACTACAACATGATGAATTTAAAACACTGACTCTTTTAAACAGTAGCTAATATTCACTATACAGCGGTTAGTTCAATTCTTGAATTTGCGAATATTATGTCTTTAACTACTATTTACTTCCACGAAAATTTGGTACCACTTCATTTTACAGTAACATTGTTATGTATGTTAGATGTACTTAATAATGGCAAATTAAACAATCACAAACAGCTGACCCTAAACCAAGTCCTGTAGTAAGTCCGTGTTGTTAATTAATATTACTCATTACCTATGTGTGTAATTATACTGTAAGACACTGTAAACCTGTACATAAAATGAAGTGTAATCTAATATTTTTGTACAGCATACACAGCTTACACTGCTGCTGAACCTCAACCCTAAACCTATCCGTACACCTACAGCTACACCTACCCAACCTCAGCAGCAGCAAACACAAATCTGCCAAAGGTTTGGAGAACAGCATGTATGTACACAAGAAATATTTAACTACATATGCATTTAACACCTGATCTTCAGTCCACTTTCAGTATTGAGTGTGTGCTGTCGTCTAATTTGCCAACTGAGTTGAGGAAACCGTGTGCTTAAAAATGCAGACAGCCCAAACAAATACACAACGCTATGAGCAGCAGCTGCACTGATCGAGGAGCAGAAATGAGATCTCGTGATGTTGGCAGGGATGATCTCACCCCACAGTGCCATGAAGATAGAGAAGAAGACCGTTGCAGGGTTATCAAACAGATGACTGGCCCGGGCCGTCCCACACGCTGTGCTCAGGTTCCAGTAACTGCACACACGGTCACACAGCGGACACATGGTGATGTTCTTCCGCTGGTCACAGATCTCCATACTGCCAAACACAAGAAGTTTGTGTGTAACTATACACATAACTATCACATTTGGCATGAACGAAGCACCCAAACTGATTAAGAGATAAATTTATGGTAAATTTACAACCCTGTAACGTCTGTGGAGGTTTTTTTTTATAACATACTTTAATGAGTTTTTATTTAATTCTTTTAATTTTCTAAAGGTTAAGTAACTCTTCTCACTGACCGTCTAAAAAGAAGTCAGTTTCAAGCCTTATCTTGTGCCATTTCATGGAAAGTGTCAACTAACATTAGTTTCTTCTGCACTCACATTATAAAGCATAATTTTACTGTCAGTGAAACTAAAATTAAACAATTTTCATGCTTTCATTAGAGTAGATCATGATCATTATTCTTATTAGTTCTACCCCAAAATTCATCCCCAAAAATGAGTTGTAGTTCTGTATAAAAACTGCAGAGACAGCTCCAACAGGCCCTTTTCAGACTGTCACAATATCCTGACAGTGACAAACTCCAGAGGGACTTTCAGACAGATGTTTGGTTTTATATGCTCTTTCTCAAAGTATGAACTTCCTCTTTAAAAGTTTGAGGGTTTATACTCAGAATGGGGGGCTCATACTTTATTACCCAACAGTATTTTTTGCCGTCTCAAAGAAAACTGTTATACAACTGTAGACGTGAGACATGAGTTAATAGTATTTTCAGTGACTAAAATAGACCTTGTCAAAGATGCTTTGAGGAATTACACTCTAAAATTGTATTGGGTTATTTTATTAGGGTATTTTTCACAATGCTGGGTAGTTTTGTGTAACCCACTGCTGGGTTAAGTTTCACTCACAGTAGAAATGGTGCACCACACAGCCCACTGGGTTCTAGTAACTGCTGGTTTGCTAAACTCGATAAAAGTGGATCTGTTTGTCAATGGTCATTTTGTCTCCTGTCCAAACAAAATAAAGTAACCATTTTGCTTCTGAAATCTAACATTTGTCATTATTTGTTTGAGAGTAATTACACTTTTTATGATCACAATGATAACGCAGCTTTCTTTTAGTGTTGATAATAATAAATGCATACGCAATTGTTTCTTGCACTTTAAATTTTACCTAAACGTTTTGTTTTGTGTCCACTGACCTCGGAATGTCGTCATCAACAGTAACACATCCATAGAGGAACACAATGACCCCTACTAAGGAAGCAGGGATCAGCATCTGGGTGTAAACGCCAAGCCAAGCAAAGTATAGACCGATCTTCTCTCCGAAGTACTTCCTGTAAGATAAGTGAGAGATGTTACTAATGAACCTACAACACTTAAACATCAGAGAGTTTGAGATTTACCTGATTAAACCAATGGGCTGGTACTTATAAAAGACACTGTAGCTGGCCCACTCTTCATACAAGAGCTGAAATAAATGCAACAACATGATGAAACAGTTCATCATCAGCACTCATCTTCACCTCCAGACTGAAGCTATTCTCTGTGCTACTCTCAAACAACGCTGCTGTCTTTTCAGCTGCACACATTCAGTCCTTTCATAGTTTTTGCTGTGTGCATCAGGTCATTGGCCTGATGGGAAATAAAATTTTCCCTGAGCTCTGAACTGTGACGGCAGCTCACTCAATATCCTCAGCAGGTCAAAGTTGGCCTAATATAGATAGTGGTTTCCAATCCTGGTCCTGGGAAGCAGCACATGTTGTTTGTCTTCTTTATTAACCACACCTGTTTCAGACTGTCAGCTCATTAGGAAAAAGCTTCATGAACTGAAGCAAGCATTGGTCTTGATGGCAACCTGCCACTATGCTGTTATCTGTGCTGCATTTGATTTTGGCCAGTGAGATCAGCATTAGTTCTAGACCACAAATGGTTTGGGTTTTTGTCACAGGCATGACATTAAGTTAACTTTTTTTCTGAACTAGCTTCATTAAACCATGCTAGTAGCTGTGGGTTTCTCTCCGTTACTATGGTGTCATCGTTGTTCACTTCTTATCCAGTTGCTTAATAGCAGAAACCATCTGATACTGTTTCAAGTCTCAATCTTTTTTAAATTTTTTATGCAAATTCTCATTCACACAGAAGACACTTCACAGAGGTATAGACAGAACAATAACTTACCTTTCTGTCATTTGGCTCAGCGTTTTCCCCACCAACATCACCCTGTAAGGAAAGAAAAGAGCCCATCATATATTATGAAAAATTGTAACGCTAATAAAAGATTTGCATCCATTAATCAAACAAGAAGTTGGACAACTGCTCTGCATTTACAACTAGATAAGTCACTAAAACAATGCAACAATGTTGATCAGTTCTGATAGCTTAAAGGCCCCATGACATGCTGCTTTTTGGATACTTTTATATAGGCCTAAGTGGTCCCTAGTACTGTATCTGAAGTCTCTTTCCCGAAATTCAGCCTTGGTGCAGAATTTCAGCCACTACGAGCCAGTCCCACAATGAGCTTTCCTTAGGACGTGCCATTTCTGTGTCTGTAGCTTTAAATGCTAATGAGGAGGAGAGAGGCGGGGCAACTGCCATGCTTCACTCGTTTGCAAGCCATGATGTCTCTCGAGGAAAAAAAAATATTGCGCTCGCCTCGCACGGTAGTAGCTCATTTTCTCATGGGCAGGCCAAATTCTCTGGGCGGGCAAAGCAGAGAAAGTGGAGGTAACCTTTCCCCGTATGACGACATAAAGGGAAGATTCCAGATTGGGCCATCTGAGCTTTCATTTTCTCAAAGGCAAAGCAGGATACCCAGGGCTCGGTTTACACCTATCGCCATTTCTAGCCACTGGGGGACCATAGGCAGGCTAGGGGAACTCATATTAATGTTAAAAAACCTCATAAAGTGACATTTTCATGCCATGGGACCTTTAAGATCCATAGAAAGAGTTCAACAGCAGTATAGTGATGGATACTTACATCATGTAATGGATAGGCAGCCAAATAAACACCACTCCCAAGCAGACTAGTTATACCTGAACAACGTGTGAAAATGAAATGCTGGATTATTCCTTCAAGTACAGTTTTGCTGTCAATGATGCAAATTAATTGGGCATAAAATTGAATATTAAAGGGTATGGAACACAGTTTCTAGCAAAGCGCTGTAACTTAAGTTAAAGAGGTTCTATTTATTTTCAAAAACTCAAAAAATAAAATTTCAAATGAAATTTCAAATTTCAATTGTATAGACAAAGCAATAGCCTACCCATGCTAAATTTAGCTTTTGTGCACTTGGTTCGCTTCAAAACTTCAAATACCTAGAATAATACATATAATAAAACTTTGAATTCATGTAATAAAAGTCAAAATATTCAAATTATATAATATGGCATTAATACTGCACATTTGACAAATACTTTATACTTACTAATGAACTTCTTGTTTTACTGTCAAAAAAGGAATCTTTGTCAGACAAATCAAACCTGTAACGACGAAAGTTCACAAGTACATTTTTCAATACATTTTTGCATACGTCCAATGTTTCAATAAGTTCCTACTATTAAGGCCCACTCACACAAATCATATGTGAAAAAGTCATTCTAAATACCTGAACAAAAGTGAAATACACTTTGGCCATTAACTTGCTGGAACCATTGCTAAAATTTAACTATTTGAAATCTGTAATGAAAACATACCAAGTGGTGACTTCAAAACTGAGGTACGTACTGAACTGTCATTTTTGTGTACTGTTACACACCTAATATATATCATTTCAGTGCCCTCCTCATTTTAAGATGAAACTGAAGTATATTTTTTTGGAATATTTTAATTTGCATGAAGGGGTCCAAAGGGATGCGCTGTTCAATTTTAAAATCATGTATTGAAAATAGCACTCAGTGTGAATAGGCCTTTATGTCTTTGAAAGTTGAGTATAATGAAATCGTAACATTGATTCAGCCATGTGAAGGTCCCAAATCACCTGAATGTCTAACAGTACATGTAACAGACATTTAGATTTGTTTCATGCTTGAGAATGGATGTTGTTGTGAAGCTGACACTAACAGATGCTGCTTTTCCCTGGAGAACGGGTATGAGAGGTGCTTCACTTTCTGTGTCCTGTTCTCTTCTAAGTTTGGATGAAGAGGATCTGTTAGTTTGCTGATGAACGCGTTGATCTTTTCCATTACGCCACTGCTGTGCTTCACTTCATACACCTAAAGTAAGAGCACAGCATCACATTTACTCATCACACCTCTGCTTCACACACAGCAGCCGTGTATGTTCCTCTGGACTGTTAGACGAACATTACTTTTTTGGTAGGCATCTTCAGTTTCATGAATTCAGCCTCTCGACAGAGAATGCTCCATGGAGCATGAATCTTCACAAAGCCCACACCGGGAGTCTTGGTCTGAAAATACAGAAAAGATGTTAAAGTAAACACATCGGTGTACTGGATTTCATTATGTTGTCAAGCAGGTAGAATCTCTATTTAGCACAACGTGCCTGGGACCGAAGGAATTTGTCAACTTTCACACACCCCTTTGAGGAGACAGTCACAGTGCCTGTACTTCACTGTTAGAGCATTGAACAAGCAACACCACGCTCATCCCTGCAAATACAGGGACAGTCATTCTGAAATTTGGAAACATGACATTAATTCCATTCATGCGCTGGAGCTTTCGATTTTGGAGCTCACCGTTTCTTAATGCAGTACAGAGCAGTGTGTGCAGCACTAGTCAGAATCTACACTGTCAGGGTTTTTTTTTTGTAAACAAATTAATTATATAACACTATATTACCAGTGCACCACAAATCTGCAAATAATCTGCTTCTAAGCATTTATTTATCATTCAAACTGATGGAAACTGATAAAATAATTAGACTTAAAAAAATTCTTATCCTTTGGATAACATTAGCAAATACAGCCTTTGTGTTTCAGTTAAAATGACAAATAGTTTCTGCCAGTATGTGGAGTGTGACATGATTCGTGACGTGGTTCCTGATGTTGAAGGTGATCCCGCGGACCGGGCACAGCATGCGCATGGGCTACTGGTTGTTGTGGTCTTCTGTCACCATTAAAAGGCTTGACTAAACTGTTCTCTCGTGTTGGCGATTCATTGCATCTCATCTACACACTGGCGTGTAGGCAGCATTGTGAATTATCTCAGCTGATGAAACTCAAGACGTAAGCCATGGCGAATACACACAGAGCACCGAAGCAATGGTCTCTCACAAAAGTTGAGACTGTGAATTCATTTGAGAACTGGCGTCAGAACCTTGTCAACATGTTATCTTTGGACACTGAGTTCGCTCCCTTTCTAGTTGAAGGCACGCGCTGGGAAAAGAAGTCGAGGGCTTCACCATTCAGAGGTTTTACCAATGATGACGACGATGTTCCCATCAATGGCGCACGCGCCAACAAAAGGTCAGCATGACTGAGCTTATGCTGGGGCAGATCGCTAACTACTGCCCAGTTATTTCCCAAAATACTATTGTTAAGAACTCTACCTGCATTGATCACATATGACAGACTATCAGACTACATTATGGATTCCAGTCAACTGGTGCACATTTCATTGACTTTGCTGCTATTAAACTTGAGTCTAAAGAAGGACCAGAGGATTTGTACCAGAGAATAATGGCGTTTGATGAGGATAATTTACTATACAGAGACTCTGGCATTACTCACGGAGGTGAAGTCATTGTAGAGGATGAGTAGCTCTCCCCCACAATAGAAAACGTCATTGTCCTTACTTGGCTTCGTCGTATACACAGCGATTTGCCAAAGCTTGTAAAGCAGAGATATGGCATGGAGCTGCGGTCACGCACTCTTTCATCCATCAAACCAGAGATATCTCAGGCCCTGTGTTCGCTACTGGATGAGCTACAGTCATCAGAGGATGCCAGAGCCATGCGCTCGGCCGTGTCTAACCCTCCGAGACAGAAGCTTGCATCGCTGGGTCGGTCCAGGAAGTCCTGCCCACTTTGTAAAGAGGCTCACAGACCGGACAATCACTTCCTCAGTAAGTGCCCTTTTCTGCCACCTCCAGACAGAGCTTTCATCGCTAGGTGTGGCAAGTTGCTGGGTGGGTCTGAAGTCAGGGTACTATTCACGCTAGTTTGCACTGCTTTGCAACATTGGCTTCGTGTACCCCCCTGCGACTGTTAGTGGCCTACGGTCCTTCAATGGGGTGTATAAAGTTCTAGCACGTGTTCTTAATGGTTGTGCGTCGATCCTTGCCCCCTTCGACAACATGGTGGTGAGTCGACGGCTGCGATTGTGTGGTCAGATGAGCTGTGTTTTCACAGTGCTCAACAGGCGTTATCCACTAGTTGTGCTTCGCTACTGGATGATCTACAGTCATCAGAGGATGCCAGAGCCATGCGCTCGGCCGTGTCTAACCCTCCGAGACAGAAGCTTACAGAAGTCCTGCCCACTTTGTAAAGAGGCTCGCAGACTGGACAATCACTTCCTCAGTAAGTGCCCTTTTCTGCCTCCTCCAGACAGAGCTTTCATCGCTAGGTGTGGCAAGTTGCTGGCTCACCATGTCACTCCGACGGCGAGTCTGAGGATGAAAACGGTCACATACCGTGCAATTCTAAGGCAGTACAGCGCGTCCATATCATGTAGTCACCATGCCTCTAAGCTTTCCATGGTCATGTCCCCATTAGGCTGACCATCGACAGTGGTGCAATACAGTACCGTTTATAGGCATAGGCAAGCTAGGCGTCGCCTAGGGTGCCACCAGCAGGAGGGGGCGCCAACGACCGCATGTACTGGTGCTACATTTTAGCAGGATTGTGATGAGCGGCACGGCCACCCTGAAATATGATTGCCACCCCGACAGGATCCCCCAACATCATTGGGCTACAGTACTGTCATTCTGCCGATGCCTGTATGCCATTGGATCAGAGTGCTGTCAATTGCTGCCTGGTTGTTGCATGCAAAGTTTGCATTTGGAGCGCTCAACAACATCATTAGATCAATGGATTCTGTCAGTGCTTTGTCAAGGTAAGGCTTTTTTTTGCCATGCAATAAAGCCAAGTTCAAAGGCCAATTTAAAATACTGGTACAATAAAAAGTGCACAAAATCAGTATTTTGTTTAGGCAGTATTTGTGGCAGTCGAGAAATCATGTTGTGAAATCGGTCCAAAATATGTGCGTTTTTGTGCCAATGCATTGTTAAAGGATCAGAGTGTTGTGTAATATTCCCAACAAACTTTAACAGCCAATTAAAAAGTAAAAGGTCAAGTAAAATTTGCTAATTCACAAGATCAATACATCCTTTATTAAACCGCTTTGTCGAATTTAACGCATCCTTACGGAAGTGTCGAAATGCTGAATCAATTCATTCGCTTCCAACAGCACTTAATGGGAACAGCATCATACACATAGATGGCAGAGTGTCGCGTTATTTAAAGGGGAAGTTCACGCATCAATGAGTAACAAAGGAACAAGTAGCTGCATTCTGATTACTTTTATGCCACTGATCCTAACAGTCAATTTGCAAATAATGCGTTCAGATTTGTGTAAATCACAATGCGCTGAATCTCCACAAATTAGTGTTGTTACTATGACAACCAATTTGAATGTGAAAAAAAACTGATATCTGAAAAGTAATTATAATAACCTATATGCAAATATAATTTGGAAATGTGTCAAGGTTGTTATTTAAGATTTGAGTGTTTACATAATCAGTTTTATGTTATTTTGTATGTAATCTTATATTTTCTTGTTTGGGAGTGGGAGTGTGATGGGGGGGGGGTGCTAATAGGGATTTCGCCTAGGACGTCAAAATGGCTAGAAACGGCCCTGGTGCAACAGGAAACATGATAAGGGCAGAGTGTGCCACCAAACTGGGCCTTAAAGCCTCCAATAGTACACAGTCAGCTCGTCAGGCAGATGGCTCCTCGCCATTGAAGGTGGTTGGAGAGACACGCACACAGTTTCAAACGGACGGGCACATGCTTTTTTTCGATGGACTCGTGGTAGAAAACTTAGATTCGGACATACTTGCTGGCATCCCCTTTATGGAATGTAATGACATCTCTATTCGTCCCGATAGACATCAGATCTGTGTGGGGTCAGACACATATGAGTATGGCACCAATCGGACATATGGAGACAGACATGCTATTCGGCGAGCTCACGTACTTCGTGCTACCTCATCACATACTGTGTGGCCTGGGGACTTTGTCGAACTTGAACTTTCAGTAGAACTTTAAAATGTTAGCGAGGAGCTCGCGGTTGAGCCACACGAAGGCTGTACACACTGGTTTGCTCCATCATTGTTTGTAGGTGTATCTGGAAAAATCAGAATTCCCAATTTGACTGACGCACCACAGGACATTAAGAAACATGATCACGTATGTCGCGCTCGCATGACTTACATACCGGAGTCCCCAACTGAACAGGCCCAGTTGGAAGCTCCTCAGGCTCCTTTCGTTGGCAAGTCCAGTTCACCCAATACAACACTATTCTCTGATCTTATCTCATTAGACCCCAACAGCATTATGATGGCGGACATTAGAGATAGGTTTCAAGAAGTTCATAGGGAATTTGATGAGGTCTTCAGTCTGCAGTTTACGGGTTATTATGGCGCTGCTGGCCCCTTCCAAGCAAGGGTAAACATGGGTAAACAACCGCCTCAGCGGAAGGGAAGTGTTCCGCAGTACTCCAGAGGCCAGTTACATTAACTGCAGGCTCAATTTGATGCGCTGAAATCACTAGGTGTTTTTCGGAAGCCCGAAGACATTGACGTCGATGTTGAATATGTCAACCCGTCATTTCTTATCAAAAAGTCTAATGTGGGGTTTCGTCTTGTTACAGCATTCGCTGATGTGGGCCGTTACAGCAAACCCCAACCGTCGCTTATGCCAAATGTGGATGCCACGTTGCGTCAGATAGCTCAGTGGAGGTATATTGTCGCGACTGACCTCACCAAGGCATTCTATCAAATTCCACTTTCCAAGTCTTCTATGAAGTACTGTGGGGTGGTCACGCCATTTAAAGGAGTCTGTGTGTATGCCAGATGTGCCATGGGCATGCCTGGCTCAGAAACCGCATTAGAGGAGCTAACTTGTTGGGTACTCAGCGACCTTCTTCAACAGGGGCAGGTGGCCAAGTTCGCTGATGACCTGTACTGTGGCGCCGATACCCTTGAGGACCTTCTTGCGGTGTGGAAAAAGGTTTAAGTGGCCCTCCAGGCATGCAGTCTGTGCTTATCTCCAACTAAGACTGTTATTGCCCCAGTCCAGACCAACATTTTGGGGTGGGTCTGGAGTCGTGGTACTATTCGCACTAGTTCGCATTGCATTTCAACATTGGCTTCGTGTACCCCCATGCGACTGTTAGTGGCCTACGGTCCTTCATTGGGGAGTATAAAGTTCTAGCACGTGTTCTTAAGGGTTGTGCGTCGATCCTTGCCCCCTTCGACAACATGGTCACTGGTGGTGAGTCGACGGCTGCGATTGTGTAGTCAGATGAGCTCCTCCAGTGTTTTCACAGGGCTCAACAGGCGTTATCCACTAGTTGTGCTGTGATGATACCGCGACCTGGTGATCAGCTTTGGATCGTCACTGATGGTGCTTTCAGGGATCCAGGGCTGGGGGCAACAATGTATGTTACATGGGGGGAAAAGTTGCTGGTCGCCGGACATTTCAGCGCTAAGCTTCATAAAAATCTGATCAATCTTGAAGGGAGCTCAAAAGGTACCCTTTGCCAATAGAGCCACGTGAGTGTCTATCCAGGCAGAGTGTCCGGACCTCCGTAGGGTACTCGCACACCTTTGGCAGGGTACAAGCCCTTCCAAGAGAGTTACTAATGTCAAAGATGTGAAACATTATTTGAATACTGTTACCTTAGCAAGTGATGGGCTTTTAGTTGTACGGCTTAACACACCACTGTCAAACACCACCGAATGCATCGTCGTTCCAAGGTCAGTACTGCATGGTTTGCTTATGTCATTGCACATCAGGTTAGGCTCACCCGTTGAGACTTATCGTCGGCTGGTACTTCTATGCACTGGACTTGGAGTCGGCCATCCAGCTTACCACTAAGGGTTGTCACCAATGTGCTGCACTGGCGAAGTCTCCAGTGTTCACAGTGGAGCAGTCCAGCTGTGATCCACCTGAGACGGTTGGGTCTACCTTTGCAACTGACGTGCTTAAACGTGAGCATCAGCTCATCCTAGTTGTTTGTGAGTGCATGACATCCTTCACATCTGCGTTGTTAATTGATGGCGAGCGGAAGGAGACGTTGCGGGATGGTATTGTACGCTTGTGTATTGGCCTTCGTCCGCTCGATGGCCCCTTTGCTGTAGTTAAACCCGACCCAGCACCAGGTTTTTCAGCAATGGCCAAGGACACAGTGCTTGCTCAATACAGGCTGGCCATTGAGGTAGGCGATACTAAAAATATCAAGAAAAATCCTGTGGCCGAGAAGGCTATCCAGGAGCTACAGGGCGAGATTTTGCGACTAGAACCACACTGTGGGGTCATCACCCCCTTGCTATTGTCTGTAGCTGTCGCTCTGTTAAATAGCCGTATTCGGTCATGTGGCGTGTCAGCCCGTGAGATGTTGTTGCAGCGTGATCGGTTCGCTTTGTTAATCTAATGAATAATTGATTTGTTAAATCAAATGAAAAATGGTGTGTCTGATTGGTCCAGACTCTACACTAATGTCAAATACAGAAACGTTAATTCATGCATTTATGACCTCAGAGTTCGATTATTGTAATGCTTTATTGGGTGGTTGCTCTACTGGCTCCATATTGAACATCGAATACATTTTAAAATCTTGCTAATTACTTATAAAGCCCTGAATAGTTTAGCTCCTCAATACTTGAGTGAGGTCATATCGCAATATTGTCCTTCATGTCCGCTGCAATCTCAAAACTCTGGCCATTTGATAATACCTAGAATATCAAAATCAACTGCGGGCGGCAGATCCTTTTCCTATTTAGCGCCCAAACTCTGGAACAATCTACCTAGCATTGTTTGGGAGGCAGACACAGTCTGTCAGTTTAAATCTAGATTAAAGACCCATCACTTTAGCCTATCATACACATAAAACACTGTCACATTTCTATAATTCAAATCCGTTAAAGGATTGTTAGGCTGCATTAATTAGAGAAGAATGGCATCTACGCTAATATTAGTCTCTTTCATTCTTATTCCTAGGTCACTGTAGCCATACAGATCCAGTCTGTATCCAGAACATATGGTCACTGTAGCCACCCAGATCGAGTCCATTTCTAGACCAGATGGTGGATCAGCACCTAGAGACAACCTCTACAGCCCTGAAAGACAGCGGAGACCAGGACAACTAGATGAGCCCCAGAGACCATGTCAACTAGATGAGCCCCAGAGACAGATCCCCTGCGAAGACCTCGTCACCTTGACGACCACTGGCACAAGACCACGAGAACCAGACAAATCCTCTGCAAAATCTGAACTGTGTTGCAGCCACGCCACGCCATGCTAGTTTCATCTGGCCAGAGGAGAAATGGCCCCCGACTGAGCTTAGTTTCTCCCAAGGTTTTTTCTCCATTTCTGTCACCGATGGAGTTTTGGTTCCTTGGCTTGACTGAACTGGGCCCCAATTTATGAACGCATTAATTAACGTTTCTGCATTTGACATTGAGAGCATAGGTCGTAATTTAGATATATTTATAAGATGGAAAAATGTGGTTTTACAAATGCTAGAAACATGGTTTTCAAATAGCATGGCTATCATAGGTTGCTAACTGATGACAAAGAGTTAACAGAGCAGCCATCAAGTGTTAGACAGTGATTTAGGTTATTACATGCGGAGGTTTTTGGTCCAATAATTAAAACCTCTGTTGTTTTCAGAATTTAGCATTAGGAAATTACTAGTCATCCAGTTTTTTATATCAACTATGCATTCCGTTTGTTGTGTGAATTGGTTTGTTTCATCTAGAGGGAAATATAGAGCTGAGTATCATCAGCGTAACAGTGAAAGCTAACACCATGTTTCTTGATGATATCTCCCAAGGGTAACATGTAAAGTGTGAAACGCAACGGTCCTTGTACTGAGCCTTGTGGCACTCCATACTTTACTTGTGATCAATATGATATCTCATCATTCACTGCTACGAATTGATGACGTCAGATAAGTAAGATTTGAACCATGACAATGCAATTCCACTAATGCCAACATAATTTTGTAGTTTACTCAAAAGAATGTTGTGGTCAATAGTGTCAAATACAGTGCTAAGATCCAGTAGCACTAATAGAGAAATACAACCAAGATCAGATGATAAGAGCAGGTCATTTGTAACTCTGATGAGAGCAGTTTCAGTACTATGATACGGTCTAAATTCTGACTGGAAATTCTCACAGATACCATTTCTCTCTAAGAAGGAACATAGCTGAGAGGATACTGCCTTTTCTAGTATTTTTTGACAGAAAAGGGAAATTTGAGATTGGTCTGTAATTAACTAATTCTCTAGGATAAAGTTCTGTTTTTTTTAATGAGAGGCTTAATAACAGCCAATTAGAAAGTTTTTAGGGTTAGGGGGTGTGCCCGAAGCATGAATCTGTATTTAGAAAGGCAGAGAAAACAAATAATGTTTGCTAACGGTTGCCTGTTACATTACAGTACTTAAAATTTCACTTACCACATAAACAGAGTTAGGAGAAATGACTGAGGATCATGGCGAATGATTTGTAGATTCTGAGCACCACTGACAAACATCTAATCTTGTAAAATGTGTGGTAAGTACTGCCGCTCCATAGTATAAACAATATAAACAGAGTACGTGCGATCGCGAATCTCGAAAGTGAAAGTGAAACTAAAAAGCCATCATGCATTCAAAAGCAGTTTCAATGCCAGGCATAATACCGACTCCCTGATGCCCGCAATTTATACACAGTATAATTACCCAATGATAAAACTGCGAGAGAAAGTATTGAAATACATATTTTCCTCACATCTCGTATTTATTATTTTTTGATTCTTTAATTCTCTAATTCTATTTAATTCTTTAGGGGTTCTGTAGTACACGTCATTTTCTTTCCGAAAACGGTATTGGGATGCGGCAGATTGCAGGGGGAGGGGGAGGAGGAATCACGATGCCCTCCCATCTCGTATTTATTCCCTTTAGGGTTTCCGTAGTACACGTCATTTGCTTTCCGAACAAGGTATTGGGACACGGCGGATTGCAGGGGGGAGGGGGGAATCACGATGTCGGCTCAACATCGTGATATCTATCAGCCATCGGCGATGGACGATGACATCGTCTATCGGCCCAACCCTAACCTCTAGTTTTGTTTTCCTCCAGCTGCGCTCCATTTTTCGGGCTGCTCTCTTTAAGGCGCGAGTGTGCTCATTATACCACGGTGTCGGACTGTTTTCTTTAATCTTCTTTAAGCGTAAAGGAGCAACCGTATCTCAAGTGCTAGAAAAGAGAGAGTCAATAGTTTCTGTTACACCATCAAGTTTTTTCTGAGCGATTGGATATGCTGAGGAATTGAGACAAGTCAGGAAGATTATTTACAAAGCAGTCTTTTGTTGTAGAATTGACGGTTCTACCATATTTGTAACAAGGAGTTGAGTTTGCAGATTTAGCTATATGAAGTATACACAAGACTAAATAATGATTCGAGATATCATCACTCTGCTGCATAATTTCAACACCATCGAGATAATTTCCATGTGACAGTATTAAATATAGAGTATGATTTCGACAATGAGTAGGCCCTGACACGTGTTGTCTAACCCCAATGGAGTTCAGAATGTCTATAAATGCTGATCCCAATGCATCTTTTTCATTATCAACATGGATATTAAAATCTCCAACAATTAAGACTTTATCTGCAGCCAGCACTAACTCCGATAGAAAATCAGCAAATTCTTTGATAAAATGCCTTGTTTGCAGTAGCCAATACAAACATCACAGGGGATTTTTCATTAACACTTGTTTCTCTGGATAATGTTATATGACATTACTTCAAACAAATTATACTTGAAACCAGACTTCTGAGAAATACTGAAAATATTGCTTTAAATTGTAGCAACACCTCCCCCTTTACCTTTTGGACGCGGCTCATGTTTATAAGTAATCTTGAGGAGTAGACTCATAAAATAATGCAGTCATCTGGTTTTAGCCAGGTTTTATGATCTGTGATCATATCATTTACAAAAAGCGCTTTTGTAGAAAGGGATCTAATATTCATTAAGCCAAGCTTTATCATTTGTTCATCTGTATTATATCTGTTTTTTATTTGTCAAACATCAATTAAATTGTTACCCTTAAATTGTTTTGGATGTTTTTTAAAATAATGTAATCATCTGGTTTTAGCCAGGTTTCTGTCAAACAGAGCACATCTAAGTTATGATCTGTGATCATTTCATTTATAAAAAGCGCTTTTGTAGAAAGGGATCTAATATTCATTAAGCCAAGCTTTATCATTTGTTCATCTGTATTATATCTGTTTTTTATTTGTCAAACATCAATTAAATTGTTACCCTTAAATTGTTTTGGATGTTTTTGGTATTTGCTAGTTCGGGAAACAGACACAATCTCTATAGTATGATATCTAGGTGAAAGGGTCTCTATGTGCTGACGGTAAGCAGGGAGGGGACCAGAGCATATTACAGTGTCTGACATTGTGCTTGCAAGTTCACACACCTCTTTAATGTTATTGTTAGTGATCTCCGACTGGCAAAATCGGACATCATTAGTGCCAACGTGAATAAAAATCTTACTGAATTTACGTTTAGAATTAGCCAGCACTTTTAAATTTGCCAAGATGTCAGGCGCTCTGGCTCCCTGTATACATTGGACTATGGTGGCTGATGTCTCTATTTTCATGTTCTGTACAATAGAACCAGCTAATCAATGTCTTCTGACTCACTAGAAACTTCCAGGCAAGTGTGTTAGTGCTGGTTCTAGCTAAAATCTGCAGGATGTTGACCTCCCAGAGAGCAGGATTGGACACCCCTGTGTTATGGTGTCTTCTCTATTTACTTGAATTTTTAATTTTAATGCTAGCCCTAATGGTTTCACAGTTATGGACCAAAACGCAAATAGCATGACCAATGAATGTCACACAGATTTGCACCTATACATGTGCCTGAGTAGCTCTGCACGCTTGGGACCATCCTGCCGAGTTTGGGGTCTCTATATTTACGGTAGATAACTAATTAAGAAGAATTAGAAAATCAGTACAAACACAATAGGGTTCCAGCCTTTACATATATTTAGATGACACTGCAGTGAAGAAATGTCAAGAAGTGAAAGGGAGAAGCAGGAGTAATGGAATCAGGAAATTACCCAAGTCAGGCTGGGTTGCCTACACACAAGGGTCACCTCACAGCATATGCACTACGCACCAGACCACGTGTGACCTGACGCATAGGCCTTACATAGACTCCAGGACAAGGGATCTCATTTCAGGGTGAGTCTCACAGCCAAAAACAAACAGCTCAACAGCTGTGATCATCATTACTTTTGCTAATTATGAAATTCATGAAATTCTACAAGGTATTTAATGACATAATCACATGACCAGAACTATACATGGTTTTATATGTCTTCATACATGTTCATAAAATTAAAAATGTTCACAGAGAAGAACAGGTGCACACATGCAAATCTAATTTATTAAACACATATGCAAATACACCACATTTATCACAGTCTGAAAGCCAGAGAAGAAAACACATAACTAATGTTTGTGGGGGTGATGACTTTAAATGCAGCAGTTGTGCGATGTTGTCACATCCAGGCGCGCCGTTGACACAGGGGACAGGGGGGTCATGACCCCTGCAGTTTTGAAAAGACAGCAATCGACCCCTGCACTTTTGATAAGGGAAAATTATGGCATTATTTTACTGACAAATGTCGAGATCGCACTGTTGTAGCGTGAAAGTACATTAATATGATGCGCGAGTGCGAATCTTTCCTCTCGCACGCGGATTTCCTTTGCTCTCGCACTAAACCGGACACGCGCTTTCAGATACACGCTGCTCTCGCCCAGAGGGTGTGCGCGCACTTAAAAGGTGTCCACTGCAATTGCGAATCTCTCCTCTCACTTAAAGGTGGGGTATGTATTTTTTCAAAAACACTTTAGAAAACTGAGTCGGGCCGAGTACCAAAACAAACTTGTAGCCAATCAGCAGTAAGGGGCGTGTCTACTCATAATGTGGAGGAGAGAGCGCTCAGTGCACAGGACAGACATTAGCCGAACCGAGCGACAGAAAGATAGAGATGGTGGATAAGCACCGTGTCTGCGCCGCAACAGCTAAAGTCTGTCTACACTGGACGTGACAAAGTGACTGTTGAAAATCATTTGAAATTTGTGTCAATACGTCATAAAGCGTTCTATAGTATTTTGTCGCGTCGCTAGCGTCCGGTGTAGACACGGTGTAACATTGCTTTGCTTTGTTTCACAGAACTAATCGTTGCCTGGGTTGCGTACATACAGTGGGTACGGAAAGTATTCAGACCCCCTTAAATTTTTCACTCTTTGTTATATTGCAGCCATTTGCTAAAATCATTTAAGTTAATTTTTAGCAAATGGCTGCAATATAACAAAGAGTGAAAAATTTAAGGGGGTCTGAATACTTTCCGTACCCACTGTATGTGTGGGGCAGAGCTATCAAAATAGGGGCGAGACCCTTTTGGGGTAGGGGCGTGTTTGTTTTGGTGATTTGATATATCAACATTAGCTACCAGAAATCACTTACCCCACCTTTAAAGCGTGCGCGTGTGCGCAGTCAAACTGTGTCCTGAGCACTCGCAAATCTCTCCGTGCTCTTGAGCTAGAAATTAATTTATTTGTTGAACATCAATTAAATTATTTTCGCAACTGGACTAAACGTTGTCAAAAGTTATCACCCAATCAGACTTCCAGGACTGACCGATTAAAATGCTACGTGAAATCTAATTGGCGGAACTGCACCTGGAATTCTTATGACAATCAAAGATGGATCTTTAATTTCGTTACAATTCAATAATATTTAGCAATATTAATCAAATGTATATTAGAAATAGCTGGGATTGGGGTGCTTGGATGATTTGTACAAATAAATAACCTAGTAGTCTGTCTGTCTAACTGGTCAAACCCCTCTGAGCGATTTATCTAAAGACAACATATTATAGCCTATATGGCTCTTAAGACACTGCATATAAAAAAAAATCTATGTCATGTCATATTATGTCAGATACCTTAACTGAATTTAAAATCAGTGCAATGAATTCTCAATATGTACAATGATGCCAATAATAAGTAACAATTATAAAGTTTCCTTTCAAATCAACATCAAATGCTAAATGTAAATGATGCACAAGATATAACACAATAAATGTTGTGATAGAATCGCTGTTTGGACATTTATTGGGAGTTTTTTTTTTCATCCAGTGTTTGTTTTCAGTTCTGATTTTAGTTCTGACCCACTTCATATCAGCTATACACATTCAATAGCACTCTGCTCTAAGACAGTGGAAATACAGTTATATTAGAGTAACAGATAAATACATTGTCTGCAAATTCATTAAACACTAAACACATAGAATATAATGATGTTATGACAAATATGAGAAATTCGTTATGGAGATATCTTTGTTCTCCACATTTTAATTATTTAGGGAATAGTGATTCTTACCCTGATCTAAATAGTTCTGTCTTAAATCAGAATATGTTAGAGTATTTTGTATTAATTGTTTTAGTGCAAGAGGGATGGCTCTACACACAGTATTATATTCTCTAAAGGAACATTTTATCACACATTTCTCCATGAATGCATTATACTGAATTAACTGATCATCTTCATATATCAAATCGACAACAGCATTTGCAGCGCGTGTGTTGTCAAATTGATGAAGTTGTTTTCTTAATTTGCAGGTGTTTTTTTCTGTTTGCAGCGCGTTGAGCTCTCTCGGCCACTGTAGAATAGTGCATCTGACCCTGATCTAAATAGTTCTCTCTTAAATTAGAATATGTTAGTAGTGTGAGTATTTTGTATTAATTGTTTTAGTGCAAGAGGGATGGCTCTACACACAGTATTATATTCTCTAAAGGAACATTTTATCACACATTTCTCCATGAATGCATTATACTGAATTAACTGATCATCTTCATATATCAAATCGACAACATAAAGAACTTTTTTCTCGAATCATTCTTGTTTAAATAGCGTCCACTTATTTATTGTAATAATTCTATTATTCCACAAGGTGGCTTCATGTGGTGTAAAGTTGTGGGTAAATATCATTTTCCAGTATTGCAATATCTGTTTGTAGAAATTTGAAAGCTTAACAGGCAATTTAGAAATCTCAGTCGCATTTCAACAAAAATTCTAACCCACCAACTCTTTTAAATATAGCCTTTGGTATATGAAACCAAATTGAATTAGGCTGTGTTAAATAAGATTTAATCCAGTTCAATGATTAGGCAAGTTTAATATATGATGGTCAGACGGTGAGCCTGAAGTGGTGGTCCGATATCTGGAAATCTGATCTTACTATCTGGGTTTTTGCTTACAGTTTGGATCCCAAACTGATTGGGACAAAAGTTTAGACTGATTGGTTATGTTTATTGTTGGATAGATGCTGACAAAGGTCAAATACTACAATTGTAATCCATATTCGTCTAGTTTGATCAGCATTTCTTCAATTAGTTAAGCGTATTAATCAAAATAATGTGTGTATTTAATGGAATTTGAAGATTTACATGAAATGACAAAAGGGGGAGTAAATGATGACAGAATTTTCATTTTTGGGTGAACTATCCCTTACACTTTAGCATACTTCTAAAAAGAGTGCGGAAACAGTATACAAGTACATACTGAAGTATTAAAATGAATGTAATTATTTGGACACATAGTTGCATGTTAATTGCAAGTAAATTTATCCTAGTTTAATTTATATTAAATGCAATTAGCTGAACTTTAGAGGGCTTTTTAAAGTGTACTTCCAAATGTATTGAGAAGAATTCATGGTAAACTAAAATATACATAAACGTAATTTCTATTGAAACATGTATAACATAACAATAAATATATTTGTAAATAAAAATTCTTAATAAAGTTCCAATTTAGTACATTTAAACACATTATAACTTTATGTGTAATATCAAATAACACACTACAGTTTTCTACAATTATAATAAAGTACTTTATGTGAACTTTAGTAAGTTAATCAGTACATCAAAATAAGTACTTCCTGGAAGCACAGCAGAACATAATTGAAAAATAATGGTTTAATATGTATTTCAGTAAAGCTTTTTAAATTGACATTACTATAAAGTACTTAAATGTGTTGGGAAACATGAAACATATTTTCTCATTAAGTACACTTAATTGGTCTTTTATTTAATTTAAAGAATATTTGCCCCAAAATGAACATTTGCTGAAAATGTACTCATCCTCAGGCCATCCAACATATAGATGAGTTTGTTTCTTCATGGGAACAGATTTGGAGAAATGTAGCATTCCATCACTTGCTCATCAATGGATCCTCTGCAGTGAATGGGTGCCGTCAGAATGAGAGTCCAAACATCACAATAATCCACACGACTCCAGTCCATTAATTAACGTTTTAATTTTAAACCGTGGAGTACATTTTCAGCAAATTTTAAATTTTGGGTGAACTATTCCTTTAATACAGTGGTCGCCAACCCGTCGATCGCGATCGACCGGTAGATCTTTATCACTGTCCCTGTAGATCCCGAAAAAAAAAAACAGTAAAATAAGTACAAAAATGCATTACATTTCTGGGGTTATATTAATGTATCACTGAAGGGAACTGTCTTGAGAAAAGTTTCGATGGCAATGGCATTTTCTTCTCCGTATAAAGCGCGGCTCTGCTTTGTTTACAGAGGTAACCAAGGAAACGCTGTAGTGCGGTCGGTTCATAAGCAATGTTGCCAAGTCCGCGGTTTTCCCGTGGAATTGGGCTAATGTTTCTTTAACACTGTTGCCGCGGGTTGTTGTTCATGTCCGCGGGTTGAAGCGACCCCAATAACGTGATATTTAGTCCCTGGAATGTGAATTTTACTTGAAGATCCCCGCCGAAAAACGTGTATTTACCCCCGGAATGCGATTTTTACAGGGGACCCCTCCTCGAAACGCGATTGGACTCGTTTTATTGCGAAAACCTGGCAACCCTGTTTAAGCGCCACCTGCTGTCAGAGAGTGCGTCTCATTCAGACCTGCTGTGTTTGTTTCGTGCAGATGTTTTATGTAGCAAATAAATAAATAACACCTAAAAGTCAGACTATTCTGTTTTTGTTTTAAATCCTGAAATTAATCTAAATCAAATCAAAAACAACTGCCCGTGCAGATCGTGATTAAAATGCAGTGGTTGCCTCTAATTTCAAATGGCTAGATATTTTTGCTTAAAGACCGTTTGTTTGTTATAAAGCAAATAGCCAATAAATACATTTGCTTAAAAATCAGTATCAGAATCCAATTTGCTAGTTAAAAAAAAAGAAGAAAGAAAATCTGAATTCTGAATCAGCTATGATCGGAGCATCACTAATTAAAATACTAAGTAAAAGGCCTCAAATTTGAAGTACAATCTGTGATGTCTTTTTCTATCAATTCTTCAATAGGTAGATCTTGTCTTTCATAAAGGCCGAGGTCAGGGATCTTGGGCCTAAAAATGTTGGTGACCACTGCTTTAATATATGCAAGTACAGTTTTTTTAAATATACTTTTAAGATTTGAAGTACACTACAAGTGCACATTGCAACAATGGATCACTGTAAAGGTGCTGTAGTATTTTATTTGTATTATTATTTTTTTGACTGTACTAAAGCATAAAAATGCATACATGTTTGCAGATATTTAGAAAACATACCAAGTGCATAAATATGTTTCTCTGACAAACAACGCTACAGCCAGTTATTCTATTTTGAAATGTGTGTTCTGTGTTGGAATGTCTGTTTTTGTTTTGGTCTGTTTGACTCCGCCTACAGCCAATTTACCCAATAGCATTTCAACACCACGGGTTGCCAATTGGTGGAAAATACATTGTACTGCAGCCATGGAAGCCAATGACTTGTAGTCAATGACTTGTTTACAGAACTGCTGTATAAAAAATTACAGTCATCAACAATCATTCTGTAGTACTGGATATCATTGATCACCTGCATTCTTGTGTTTGCGGCTCAATCACAGCTATGATGATATTCAGGGCAACAGCACATTTGCTTGTGCCAGGAGGCTTATATTGAGTAATATTTTACCATGGCTGGAATACTATAGCGACCAATCAGCACTCAGGACCACATCTATCCATTTTAGAATATGAAACAGCAAACACCATGAACAAGCGACCGTAAGTGAAGTCTCTCAATGTGTCAGTTCCAAACAGGAGTTTTGAGCTCTGAGCATCTCATGTCATAACCAGTGCAGTGTGACATGACAATGTGTCTTTTGTGGCCCTTCATGGTGAGTGTTGACGTAAAACAGCTGAGCTCAGCCAAAAGACAAAACAAACCTCCAGCAAACAAAAGCCTTGTGGAGCAGGAATGCAGGCTCCATCCATCCATCCATCATGATGAAAAACACACGTACCTCCTCATCTCGCTCCAGCTCCAGTCCCATCTCCATCAGGTTACTCTCGAACTCCTCACGCCGTAAACATTTGTCATCATCGTGGTGGTCCATGCTATGGTGAGGCGAGCCCACTTCAGCGTCATCTTTGGGTGCAGGCGG
Organism: Sinocyclocheilus anshuiensis; assembly: GCF_001515605.1. Lineage (NCBI taxonomy): Eukaryota > Metazoa > Chordata > Actinopteri > Cypriniformes > Cyprinidae > Sinocyclocheilus > Sinocyclocheilus anshuiensis. Next base: position 179,670 of record NW_015540852.1, on the reverse strand, counting down.
AGGCGGCTCTCGACCCCGCCGTAGGGTGCGGGTGAAGGCGTTGTCTCTGAGACGTGATGTGTGGCGTCGGGAGCTGCTTGTCTTTTTGATGTGGTAAGTGAGGACGTAGTCCACCCGCCTCTTGCCGTCCTGGAAATACAGACCCTGCTGGCATTTTGTGTTCTCCTCGGGAGCGAGAGACTTCAGGAGCTGACAGGAGAGGGGAGGAGAAAACATGAGCCAAGCTGTGTGTGTGTGTGTGTGACACTGCTGGGCCAGTGTCCAGTGAAAGGTCAAGATGGGGCAGCATCTCAATTCAACATAGGACTCATCAGTTTTAAGAATGAGTGTGATTGTTTGTTAGACCTCATTGTACCAAGTCATCTATAAAATAATGAGCTGAGCAAGTAAACTCCATTCATATAGTTTTTAATTAGCTGTGGTTATATTATGATAAGCATTAATATCAACAATTATCTGTGAATAGTCTACGTTGTCAGTCTACACTTAATGGAATTTATGTTTCTCATGACTTTAAAAACTTTTTGATCTTAAGGCTTCTGCTGAAGTGCTTGTAATTAGTTTACAGACAAATAAATATAAATTGTGGCTTATGATATTGATTGAAAAGCTGCCCATGTGAAAGTAATACATCAAAAAGTCAATACATCATTCTCATACGTAAATTTGAGTTATTTATCATTATTCTAAAATGTGGAAAGCAGTATTAATAAAGAATGCGTAGATGTGTCCAAACCTCTGACTGGTAGTGCATACTGATCTTTTGTTATGTTTATTATAGTAATCTTTCAATTGCTATGCTTAAATAAATAAAAGGATCAATGTCCTCTTTAACGTGTAGAAAATACTCACGTTGGTTGCTTGCTTGAATGTTTTGTAGTATTGCACAGTTTTAAATCCTGAACTAACTCAATTCTAACTAAATGTTCAAACTAAATGGACTGGACAGGATCTTTATCATTACAGCAAACTGGCTGACACACAAACAGAAGGACACACAAGTTTAAGTTTTTGATACAGTACTGGCGACATTTTATTAGCTGATATAGTATGTTAGTTGCATTTAATCTTTCTAGTGTGTAAGAGATAAGCAGTCCCATAAGCATTGCTGGGAAGCATGTACTGTATAATTTTAGTAAATTAACAAGAATCTCAGATCACATATAATTCCATTATGTGCAAAGCAGATCTTATTTTCCAGGTAATCATTAGGGACACAATATAAGTGACATTGCATTTTGGTTATTGAAAATGTACACCATAACCAATGGTAATTGCCTTTAAAAGACACTCAGCAGTCTGTATTAAATCTGATGTGTCTAACATGTAATTAACTACTAATATATTTTACACAAACAAACAAATAAATTGTTAATAAAATATAGTGAGCGTGTGATAAGAAACTAACCGAGAGCTCATTGCAATGTGAGGTTCAAGAGAACTAGGTAACTTCCGATTAACAACTAACTTAGGCGCATATTCATTCATCTTTGTGCAGTTTAATATAAACTTTTATGAAACCCTGTTGTAGCAAGACATAATTATTTCTCCAACAGGACAAAATGAAATGTCCATGTTTGGCAGTACTGCCACACTATTTTTGTTTTGGAGAGACAAACTGCTGGAGATATGTTATGTTTTGCACCTATGGGCCTGAGATATCCCATAACACTGCAGTCTTACGGGTGACGGATCTGTGTGATGTTTGACATACAGCTGCTTATACACTGTTAAATAATGCTCAACATGAGTAACCTTGAACTTGAGAGTGTGAACTATGGCAACAGCTATGGGTTCTTATTACATCTATGCAAACCACAATCTAACCAACTCTTATAATCAACAGAACAGACCAAAACAATTGTGCGTAAAATGACAGTTACATTTAATATCGACAATATTACTGACATTATGCAAGTGTAGGTACAGTAAGCATATTTCTGTGGCGTACATATGTGTACATAATGATGCACTATTGAGATAACTGTATGTGATGTGTTCCCTATAAAATGCTGTCTGGACTTCAGCACAAACAAACTATGCAACAGTAATCTTAGAAAAAAATTTTTTGAAGTCCTTATTCATTTAGGTCAGCTGTTTTTGTAGAGCGACTGCAACTGATCCAGCAACTGCCGAATGTGTTATGGGGTATAACATTTCCTCTGGCATGCCCCTTCATCTTATGGGGACATGTGCTCATATTTTAGGAGCAAAAAGCATTACATACAGATCTAGCATTTGCTAATGTACTTTAATTACTGATATATATGTAACTTATGTACATTTATCAAATTGTCAATAAATAATAGTCATCATTAATAGCAGATATTGCACATACATTGCTAAATATATGGTATTAAAGTCTTAAAACTTCATAAATATTCATTGATACATGCCACACTCACCTGCAGTTTTCCATGAAAGATCACATCCCTTATGAAGTGTGTTTGTTTGGCAGTTGAAGGTTGAGACCCACCACTTTCATTCTCGGGTAAATCCATCTCCCAGTCACAGTAAGAAACCTGCCTCCAATCTGTTCTCACTCTCTCTTAATCTTGAACTCTGTTTTCTGTCTGTCTGTTCTTTCTGTCTTTCAGAATGAAGTAAGCCTCAAGTCACAAACTGATCCCTGATGTTACTTGAGAGGAGTAAGAGGAGCCAGGAGCTAATATTAGACTCAACTATAAAGCCATACATCAAAGCCTCCAAGATGCCCTCGTTTGATGCCCTCGCTCGAGCCCCTCACTCTCACACTTCGCTTTTGGTAAGAAGTCAGCTTAGTCTGTGTAAAGGGTACATTTGGAATTCGGATCATTACGTTATGAGTGTAAACACACTTAGGTATGTTGTTTTTACCTCTGGGTTTCTTATATGGTACTGTATATAAGATCCATATAATGCCATCTCTTTTCAGAATGACTTTTTATGAGACAAGTGCCACAGTGTGTTGTCTTGCATACTGCCATCAGTCTGAACATTTTAGTAAAACAGTCAACAACTTGGGTAAAACATAAACTTACAATAGAATCTTGAAGATCATGCCCAATGTCTTCTATGGCTTTGATGCTGATGATGTTCATTTGCTTTTCTTTGAGCGGTAGAGAAGGATACTGCTCATTGTTCATTATGGCTGTTTGTGTTTCCAGCACTGAACTTCTCCAGGAGATTGTGGATTTAACCTGTAGATGAAAAGCAACATGACATACAGGTAAACATGTGTACAAAATCACAAATAAAATAATGAATTCTGAGTATAAGGAACCTGTTCTGAAGAAAATAATTAAACAGAAATGCCAGTTGTCTTTATTGTCCAGGCTAATAGCCATGCTCAAGCTAGAAAGAGTCTGGTAGCCTACATGTATGTAGAGGTTCAATACTCAGTCCCAGGTAGAGGCTTTGAATATTACTCAAAAAACAATACACTTAAAACCAGGAGGTCTTTGCCTGCTAAATGACTAGTGACCAATGATAAAAAAAAAAAAAAATCATGTATACTGTACATATCAATGTACAATATAGTCTGACGTATCGAATGTTTTTGGGTGGGTTGGAGATGAGATTAGGAGGCTGCCCCAAACGAGCATTATCACCAATGCAAGACAAAACCGGTATCATTAATGGAGTCAAGAATATCAGGGAAAATCCCTACTAGTGCTCCTTACATTATCAAGGCCTCTTTGGTCAAGATGTTCAAACAAGGAATACAGACTTTGGATTAGGGTTATGTAGCCACTTAAAGTTAGCTGTTAAAAAACAGCTGCTGAAGAACCACAGACTGCCACCCAGGAGCAGGAGCACTCCTGATAAAATTCATCTATCCTACAAACACCCAAATCTGACATGTACTTCTGGAGTACTGCTCAGGTTATAGGTAATATTTAGGGCTGCTAAATAGTAAACTGTCACAAATGAAAATCCTCTGTCCTATCTGTCCTGTCATATTTAATGAGAATTTGTAACTGATTAAAACCTTCTGGTCACTAAGACGGGTGTCTATCAGGACTAGATCCCTTCCAAAACACCAGGGGTGCAATCCAGTTTCAAACTGGGGGGGGGGGGGGCATATCGAATATGTTCAACATGTTGAAACTGAACATATTCTCTTTAAGGTTTAGTTCTACATAGTACTGCAACCATTGAAAATATCCTGTAGGCCTTTCACGATAATTACTTGTTATCGTACAATATACAGACATGATCTCAATAAGTTTTGGTTATGCAGTATAATGTACATTGTGTTTAAATCCATGTTTACTAGCATAAAAATGAATGACTCCAACATTTTAGTCGATCACACTGTTTCTGTCATCTTGTCTGCTCTCTGTGTTAGGTAAAGAGTAGACGCTACTCGAGGCATGGCAGCACAAAAAGGCGCATGCTCACAGATAGGAGCTATAACTTTAATAACTGTTCTAATTCTATAAGAATAGTGGAGTTCGCACTACAGCTATTATGATAAGGTTATTGTTCAGAGGGAGTTGGTGCGCTAATGTATGCGTAGGTTTTGTATGCGCAGGTCAAGCGTGCGAAGTGGAGTGTGTGTGAAACAAGCTGCAATGCATGATGTTACTAACCGTATGAGCTCTGACAAATAAAAGTCAGTAAAGTTTCATGTCTCTGTTTATGCCTGCATTATTCTCGGGAACCCATTCACAAGAGACTGGAGATTCCTATTATGGTTCAAAGCCCCTCTTACATTTCTGGTGGCAGTGGGTTTGGACGACACACATGGCGCATAAGTGAACTTTCTCTTCAGCGGGTACTAAATGCGATGGATTTGGCATCACAGTGATGGACACCGATATCGGGCTCAAGATTTCAGCCTTCTGTTATCCAGGACGTCAACTTTGCTTTGTGTTTCAACCGTGGACAAATTTGTTCATGAGTATTTCACAGCAGCATCAGATTACAGAGATATATTGAGCATGCATTTAAAACAGATGACTAGAATGATAATCCTAGTTTGATTTATTGAACTTTTCGGATATTTTTTTTATTGTGAGATATACAGAGCTAGAACTGAACTGTTTTGTAACATGAGTGAAGCGGATTCAGCATGCGATTTCTCTGGCACGAGTAGTTCACTTGCCGTGCAGCGCTTTAATGGACATTTTCCACCCATCTTTTTGGGGGATGGGAAAGAAGATTTTCTCTACTGGTACAGACAATTTGAAGTGACTGTGGAAGATAGCGTGGATTTTGATAACGCCAGATTAGCTACGTTTTTGCCAACTTGCCTGGGTGGTACTGCTTTTAGCTACTGGGACAGTTTGCTGAGTGACATCAAGAAGGACTATAACCAAGTGAAAGACAAAATGAAAGAGGTTTTTGGCAAACAAGTTTATCTATCCAAATTTCAAAGTTACGTTAAAGTATGCACGCCTGATTGGTGAGGGTCTCCACGTTTTTGTGGCAGAAATTAGTCATTTGGTGGATGAAGTTTTTCCCACTTACAAAGGTAATGCAAAGAACAGAGAAACATTCAGGCGTTTCACTGCTGGAATTGAACCTTATCTATATCTTCTTATACATGAACAAGGTGTAAACACATTGGATGCTGCTCTTACGCTGGATCTGCAGATTGAGCAGGCACTACTGACTTCTCACCCACAGTGGACTTTTTCAACAGCAGGAGCCTTTACTGGATCCACCATCAACGTTCTTCCACAGTCTGTACCTACCTCTCCCAGTTCTACGATATCTACAATACTCCTTGCGGTTCACCCAGCTACATGAGAGAACTTCGCAAAATTTCAACGGACCCTGGAAAGTTCGACAGAGAGAGTAGATCAACTTCAGCTCAAGGTCAGCAGACAGAGGTATACTGACAGACAGTGTTGGGAAGGTTACTTTGCAAATGTAATAGGTTACAGATTACAAGTTACCCTATTTAAAATGTAATAGTAGTGTAACTTTTTCAATTACTTCATTAAAGTAATGTAACTGATTACTTTTGATTACTTTTCTAATGAATGTTTTCAACTGTTAATAATTTTCAAACATTTACACCATTGAAACCAAATCTTTGCATACAGGAAACACTGCATCTAACAATGCTTTGGATTTTTTTATTTTTTTTTATTTTTTAAGTACAGTAACCATGGGCGCCGCTAAGGGGGGGAAAGTTTGACAATTCTAAGGGCCCACGCACTTTTGGGGCCCCCAGAGATCTGTTTTATTAGTAGTAACAGTAGTAGTAGTAATGTAATAGCAATTATAAATGTATCTACCAAAGAGTTACAAATAAAACAAAATTACAGCTTATTTCTGCATTTCCAGCAAAATTATCTCTGCCACATTAACAGCATGGTTTCGTCCGTCCTACGTAGCCTAGAGTCACGAGTGAGATCAGATGGTAAACTGTCAAATTAGAGATGTCTTCGAGTTCGAGGGGGGGCAAA
>NW_015540852.1:155524-170116 GCF_001515605.1 Sinocyclocheilus anshuiensis | reverse complement strand
CGTATGCTGTATGTGCATAGGTAGCTAGCAAACAAGGAATACAGCTGTTAAGCTAATAGTCACATTTAGCTGAGTAAGATCATGATTGAGAAATGTTGGATACTGCTGGAAATGCTGCTATGGGGTATCCTATTTAATAATATTAATAATATTAATAATAATTTATGCATTTAGCAGACGCGACTTACAGTGCATACAGGCTATACATTTTCAGTATGTGTATGTGTGTTCCCTGGGAATTGAGCCCACGACCTTTTGCGCTGCTAACGCAATGCTTTTTTTTTGTTTTTTGGCAAAAGGATTACCATTTGCATTTATTTTTACTATAAATTCCATGGTTAAACTATGGTTAGTGTAGCCAAAACCATGGTTAATAATTTGTGGTTACCATGGTTAGGTAAAATCATTGTTAATTTCCGTAAGGGTTGTGTTGTTTTCTGCCCTAGCTCCCCCTAAACCTATTATAAATGATATGATTATTTTATCTGCTAAATTACTACTGTAACTTTACAGTAGATAATGATGTACTTTAGTATACAGTGTTTTGAGTGATGATTGATGAGCAATGGGCTGCTGCAGCTTAACTAAGTAAACAAAGACAAAACTACAATAGCATATTTACAGATGAAACTGACCTGCACTTGAAATCCTGAACAGTAATTTTGCTTCTCTGCTCCACCTGTGCGCTTATACAGTCCACTCGAATCTCTTGCATTGATTACTCTGATCTAAACCGTTTGGCGGAGGTGTGGAGCGCGCGCGAGTGCCGAAGTGCATTCCCAATCACAACTAACTGATTCATGATTTATTAGAGATTTATTATCGAATGTCGAATTCGTAAAACAATCGCTTTAGTACATTCGGCAGGCAATTATATAATAAATTTAATATTAAAAAAGCGGGCAAAATCAGCTGCCAGGCCACCGGGAATTGTCCCGGTTCTCCAGATGGCCAGTCCGCGCCTGATTTCCACAGAAACACGCAGAACGTGCAGGATTCATATATTGTCTTTTTGCTGCTGAATATTTACAGACCCTAGTCCATATCGCGTTTTGATTCAAGTGTACTGACCTACTTTTGATTTATTCATCCAAATGTTGCATATTCCGTGACATTCTGTGTTATAGGAGTTCCAACCAGTCCGTGTTTTCCGCATCGCGAAAATCATAGGGCCGTATGTCTCATATTTTAGAGTAGTCAGAGCAATTTGGGAAAGAAATCAATTAAATCTGTATGTGGATGTGTGTAAAGATCCAAATGTAACCCCCTTTGTAATCGTTAACATTTTCATAAGTAACTGTAATTTAATTACACATTTTTTCTTAGTAACTTTAACTGATTACAGTTACATTTATTTTGTAATTAAATTACGTAACGCCGTTACATGTAACTAGTTACTCCCCAACACTGCTGACAGAGTTATATTATACCAACAGAGACTTCTTTACCAGATCGTCAACGGTGCAGCCTTACCCCAGAGGATTCAACGAGGGTGCACATCTGAATATTGCAGGAATGGCAGACATTCACATACTGACTTTGACTCTTTCTATGAACATAGCAAACCTTCATACAGAGACACTAGTGGCAAGAAGTACTATTATGAAGCACACAGCTCATGACTCTCTGGATCTTTCTTCTCGTTCTGACCATGGTCAGGGTGACAGCTACTCAGTTATCAGTCTCCAAGTCCTGGACACGTGCATCTCACCGTCACATGTTCATTGGCGCCAGGGAAACTGCCGGTAGTTGAAAATGAGGGCCAATTGCCAACTTCAACTGACACCAGGCTCATTGGTAACATGGTTGAACATCATGTGACTTCAGACACTGTTCAGGTCGTGACACAAAAATGTGTCACTTGTAATTGAAGACCCAGTAGTTCATGCATTTGTTGATACTGGTGCTGATGGTTCTCATATAAGTGAAGATCTCAAGATGTCTACTCCCACTTTACGTCAAAGACCCTTGGTGAAACAGTTCATACCTCTGGCATCTATTTCTGATTACACTTTAGACAGTGTGTACTTTGTCAGCTAATGTCACTCTGGGAAAACTTACAATGGTTGTTCCTGCTCTGTCAGAGGCTGTAATCTCTGCAAAACTTGTGTTGCACCATGCAGGTTTGCAACCAAATGGCTACACCGTTGTGAAGACTCAAACAGACGATTTGCATGGACTGTGAAGAAAGAAGGGCTTAATTTATTTGAAGGTGGTTAATCCTTCTGCAGATGACATTTCCCTGCACTGTGTCACTCCAATTGGTACTTTTCATTAAATTTCTGAGAGTGATCAAGATGGTTTTGTGATAATTGACAAAAATGTGAATAATTTAAACATTCAAAATGTTTTTGGTTCCAGTCAAGCATCAATGCCCAAGTCAACTGTTCTGCCAACACTGCTCTCAAGGCAGAAATTCACCATCAGGTAGAAATACTCAATGCACAAGACATACTAGAAGACAGTGATAGTCCTTGGTTAAGTCCAGTAGTGATGGTGAGGAAGAAAGACAATACCTACAGATTTTGCATTGACTATCACAAACTGAATTCCATAACCGTTACTGATGCACACCCGCTACCTCCAGTGGACGATAATCTTGATGCTTTATCAGGGCCTCAGTATTTTTCTACCATGGACATGTCTTTGGGTTATTGGCAAGTAGAACTAGATCCAGATATATGGACAAAGACTGCCTTTACCGCTGGAGGCAGACTGTATCACTTTAAGTTGATGCCTATGGGCCTTAAGAATTGTTACAAAGGAGGCTCCCACACTACAGCTCTCGCGCCACCAGAGTGGTACTGTCTCGTCACAAGAATAGTCCGCCAACATTTGAAAGACTTATAGAATTAGTCCTTAAAGTTTTGCATTGGACAAAGTTTGCCATTTATGTAAACTACATCATTTGTATGTGGAGTGATTTTGAGGATCATATGCAAAACCTCAGAGACATTTTGACCAGGTTTAGAGAAGCAGGTCTCTAGCTTAACCCTACAGAATGCCAGTTTTGCAAGGCATCTGTAAAGTACATGGCTCATGTTGTCTCGAAGGATGGGTTGGCTCTTGACCCAGCTCATAGTCAAAAAGTAAAAGATTGGCCGACTCCTAAATCTGCTACTGAGGTATGAGCATTTTTGGGCTTGTGTAGTTTGAGCGATTTGTATGAGACTATGCCTTTAAAGCTCAACCCTTAAACAGATTAACCCACAAAGATGTCCATTTTTAATGGACCGATGAGTGTTCAGCAGCCTTTCAGTAACTGAAAGACGCTCAGATCCATGGCATTCCCTAACTTTGACCAGCCATTTACACTGAGTAAAGATGCATCTATTGGCACAGCTATTGGTGCTGTCCTGTCTCAAATTCTAAATGGCAAAGAGCGGGTTGTTGCATATGCTAGTCACATACTTACTTCTACCGAATGAAAATAGTCCACCTATGACAAAGAACTGTGGGAAATAGTTTGGTCATTTAGGCATTTTAGTCACTACTGCCCTTTTTCAATTGTCACAGATCACAAACCTTTTGTTGGGCTGAGGAAATTGAACTTTGATGTTGATCCCACAGGACGTACAGGTTAGTGTGCTATGGAGCTTGATCGGTACGATTGGGTGATCGTTCACAAAGATTGCAAGAGACATTCTAATGCGGATGCCATGTCTCAAATCCCTGTAGTTTCTTCTACGACGATTTTACTTTACTTGATCCCTGTGCTGGACACTACAGTGCTGAACGCACACTCAAAAAAGCTCAGAGTTTGTGCTTTGGCCAGGAATGAGAACTGCCATTGAACAGTATTGTGAGTCGTGTGAAGCTTGTAGGTCTCGGAAAAAGCCTGTTCCTCAGCGTAGGGCACCTCTCCAGTCTATTAGTGCTATGAGACCTTTTCAGTTTGTGTGTATCGCTGAATTGCCAGTCACTGATATCACTGAATTGCCAGTCACGTCCAGATGAAATAGGTATGTGCTGGTAGATCAAGATCATTTTACCAAATATGTCAATGCATATCTTATGGTAGACCAAAGAGCCAGTACAGTAGGACAGTTGCTGTGTGAACAGTACATACCTGAACATGGTGTTCCATAGGAATTTTTCTCTGATCAGGGCCGTCAGTATGAGTCAGAGATATTGCAGGACATCTGCAAGACACTAAAAATAAAAAAGAAGAGAACTACGCCTTACCATCCTCATGGTAATGGCATGGTAGAATGATTCAATAGGACTTTTGAAGTTTTATTTCATAGTGATGGCGAATGGGACCAGTATTTATCTGCAGTTGTACTGTCATTTAATGCTACAGTATGAGTCAGAGATTTTTCAGGACATCTGTAAGAGATTAAACATCAGTAAAAAGAGAACTATACCTTACCACCCTCGTGGTAACGGAATGGTAGAACGGTTCAATAGAACATTGAAGGATCAGTTAGCGAAGGTTCTTTTTCATAGTGGTGGTGAATGGGACCAGTACTTATCTGCAGTTGTACTGTCATTTAATGCTACACCTCATTCTAGCACTGGTTACTCACCATACTTTTTAGCTCATGGTCATGAATCTTGTTTACCTGCACGTTACTCACTGCACTGCACTAACTTCCATGTGTGCTGATCAAGATGTAGACACAATGGTTTGGGAGTTGAGACCACCATACACAGCTTTGTCAGGTTCTCACTCTTTGACATCAGGAGGGCCATTGGTTGGTGAGAATAGGGCCTCTGTACTTCCCTCATGTATGTAGGCCTTCAAGTCACGTGTCACAAGTTTCACATTCCACTTCAATTGGTTGAACAGGCCTCATCGGTGGTTGGAAAACATGCTTCTGAGGGTGTGGTAACTCATTTAGGACGTTTTATTAAGAACGTTTTCATGTTGAAGATTGATATAGATTGCAATTTTTGTCATTGCTTTTAAAGTTTTACATTGTAAGGACATGTGAATTTTTTTACATTGTGTTTTTTTTCCCTTTTCTTCATAAAATCGGTGTTGGTTTTTTGTTATGTTAGAAAAAAATAACACAACAAAACAAAACAAAACAAAACACAAGAGGTGATGACAATTTACTTTGTACAATGTTTACAAACTGTTTGACATAACCTGTTGGTATGTTATCTCCTCTAGCCACTGTGACATTTCAAAAAATGTGACATTTATTTGTTCTCTGTATGTCTTAAATGATTTTTGTATGGTTATTTTGTCTACGTAAATTGAAGTTATTGTTCAGGGAGAATTGGCATGTGTCAAATCAAGTCAACTTTATTTGTATAGCGCTTTATACAATACTGGTTGTGTCAAAGCAGCTTTACAGTGTCAAACAGGAAAATAGTTTGTCAATAATGCAAGAAGACAATAGCAGTCATTTTTCCAGCTAAAGTCAGCTCATTAATGATTCAGTGATGTCATCATCCAGTTCAGCTCTCTTCCAGTAGTGTCTGTGCAATCAGTCAAGTGTCCCCACCTAACCAAGCCAAAGGAACCAAAACTCCATCAAAAACCTTGGGAGAAACCAGGCTCAGTCGGGGGGCCAGTTCTCCTGTGGCCAGACCAAACCAGCATGATGTGGTTTAATTCCAGGCTGCAACACAGGTGCTGTCTTGGTCTGTCGAAGGTTCTTATCTGGTTCCCGTGGTCTTGTGCCGATGGTTGTCGAGGTGATGAGGTCTTTGCAAGGGAGCTGTCTATGTTGTATGCGTGGGTCAAGCTAGAAGTCTTCTCGGGTCCTAAAATCTGTACCCGACCTGAATCACTTCTTGCCCGAACCCGACGTGCATTAGTGCTGGGTGGTATACCGGTTCATACCGAATACCGGTGTTTATTTTTGTTATGATATGAATTTTTTAAATACCGCAATACCGGTGTATGTCGCTTAAACAACGTTCGGAGCGCGACACTGTGGTGAGGGAACAGCTGTATGTGTTGCTAAGCGTGAAAGTTCCGAAACTGAAGCTGATCATGTAACGTGAAACCGGTATAATTTTGAAAAATACCGTGATATAAATTTTTGGTCATACCGCCCAGCACTAACGTGCATACATTATTTTTTTCTCAAAAAGAAAAACCCAACCCAAGACAGACCCAATGAAATTAGACCCGAGTCCGACCTGACCCGACTGCATTTATTTTCTAACCCGACTGGACCCGAACGTAAACGGCATTGACGTGTGCACAGCCTGCAGCCATGCAGCCAGTCAGGAAAATCCCGGCGTCCTGCTGACTGATTTGGCCGCTTCTCCATTACTTTAATTTATTTAACATGTATTTAATTTGGTTATTACTTTATATTATTGCCTGCCTGATGGATACAAGTTATTTTTGAGTTCGGCTTTCAGTTGTGACCAGTGGATTTGAAAAATAAACATGATAGCTTGATAAAAATTAAATCGATAGCTTTTCATAGCTAATCTAAAGCATAACTCATGATCATAGCATAATTCATGGCTTCGCTAGTGTTGTCTGCAACCTAATCTCCGGCGAAAGGCTTCTGCACACAAAAAAAGAAAAGCCCTGCAAGAATACGCAGCATAATGAAGCGAGTGAATTTTCCTGATGGATCTCATATCTATAAGATGGATTTCTGTTGGCGAGGTTACAAACGTATGCTCCTTTTCTATGTGCGTTCCTCACTTAATGCGAACGTGCAAGTACACATTCGGGATAGTTTAAAAGAATTTGGGTCTTATCGGGTCCATTTGAAAAAAAAGCACATTTATTTTAAATTACCCGAGACCAGAGGCCGCTAATACCGAACCCGACCCGTATCCGAGGTACTCGTAGAAATTTTGGACCCGAACCCGCTCTGGTCTAGGGTCAGACCTCTGGTTTTCGGATCCAAGTGGACCCGTGAAGACCTCTAGGTCAAGCATGCGCAGTGGAGTGTGCTGAAACAAGGTAGAATGCATGGTGTTCCTAACCCTATGAGCTCTGACAAATAAAAGTCAGTAAAGCTTCACTTCTCCATGTGCATACAGGCATCTGTATTATTCTCGGGAACCCATTCACAAGAGATTGGAGATTCCTCTTATAGTTCACAGTCCCTCTTAAAATATCGTTGGAATCGTTGAAATCATAGATATATAAACACACGTCTCATTAGCATCTGTTTCTATGAACTGCTATACGCAAGCATCCGCCAAACTAGAAAGGTCAAAGCTGGTCTGTGAACACTCGAGAGCAAGTTTACTGTGTGACTGCAACTGTAGTAAGAGCAGAATGAGTGGTGGCACTAGGCTTGCCACCAGGTATGCAATTGTTTTTTTGCTGAGGGGTATGCAAGATCAGTGTTGTCACCTTCGTGTACTCTAACACCATCACAGAAAACTTTCTGCAAGTCAATCAGGGGTGAAAAAAGTGACAAAGATGTGTTCTTTAACTCGTGATGGCCATATATTGCTCACATTTGAGCTAAGCTGTTTTGGAGGGATTTATGGTATTTTTTATTTATTTGCCTCAAAAATATGCATTTCCCTTTCATGGGAACTTCGAACTGCGTCCTCTAGGGTTCGGTATGGGGACGCCTCGTCGCTAGGTTTCTCGCCATGCTGCGGACGCAAGCTTCAGACGAAGAAGTGAATGGTGTGTGCTCCTGGCGCCTATTTATACTATAGTCGCACCGGTAGTGACGTCATGGCTGTCGCCGGCCAACAAGTTGGTGTTTTTTCAATGTATGCTTCAGACACGGGTCACGACGAGGCATCCCCATAGCGACCCCTAGAGGACGCAGTGTCTCGTTCCCTACTCAGGGAACCATGGTTACATAAGTAACCTGAGACAATTTTTGTACATATCATTTATACAAAATTGGAACAGTAAATGTAAAACTTAACTTTAAAGATCTTTGTTTTCTTTTCTTTTTTTTAATTCATGTAGATAATTCATGGAAAATGTGCAAATAAGTGGAAGATTTCTGCTGCCTAGTTCAAAACAAACATAAAATGAAAATGACATGATACTACCACTATGACCAGTAGATGGCTGCAGAGGATCACTCATTGGTTCATTTGCCGTTTCCAATACAGTTATTTTCATGTTTTGCTTTTGAATTTATATTTAGACATTAGAAAATCACTAATATAGCATTTTTTAAAAATCACTTTTTGTCAAAGTTCAGCACTATTTTGTACTGAAGTATGAGGAGTTTTCAAAAGCTCATTGCATGCATGCATTACACAAATGACCTATTCTGAATTCAAAATGGCGATTTTCAGGCGAAATGTGACTAGTGAGCTGTCCTCAGTTTAATGCTTTTTTGTTTGTTTGTTTGTCTTTTGCCTTTTTCTGTTCTGCACGCCAGAACATCTAGAGAACCTCTATTCATTTTGTTTAGGATAGCTGGGTTTGTCCCTTTTTAACCCAGCGCTGGGTTATATTTAACCCAGCATTTTTTAGAGTGCAGATAGAAGCACAGTAAGATTACATTTATTTGAAGGCATTTGTGAGAGCGCGACTGCTTATGAAGCTTCTGCCCGTCTGTGCAACGTCTCTCTACTAATAGTGAAGCTGTGGGTTTTAATTAAAAACACAAATACATTTTCGTTATAACTGTTTCTAAGCAACTTTATTGATAACTCACAGGTCAGCATTGACAATAATACGTTTTTGTTTCTGTGTGCATGATCTGTACGTTCTCCTCGCTTTAGTCAAAATCACGCTGCTCCTCTCCTCACTCCACTCTCATTGCACTCTGAACCCATTACTCTGCTTTGGGGTGGCAAAGCAAATTTTTTGGGTGGCAGTTGCCACCCCGTGCCACCCTCATGGACACGCCCCTTTTTGATGCTGATAGAGCAGTGTGTTTAAAAAAAAAAAGTTTCCCCAGAAATACTTCCCTATTTAAAGCAATATTTCCTTACAAATTGTATTACCAGCATAACAATTTAAGTAAATATAGCTGTGTAAAAGATGATGCCCCCTTCTAGAACAATGTGCATTTATGTTTAAATTGAAAAAAAAATAATTATGTTTATGATTCTCATTTCTTTATCACAAAAAACTGCCACTGTTTTGGAGAGCGAGTCGTCTAGCCTAATCGTCTACAAGGGATCCATGGTGGATGTGGGAAGCATGATGCAGAAGCTGGAGAGAAATGGGCTCTTTTTAATCTCTCTTTTTAACCCATCTCATGGTGTGTGTTATGCTGAACTCTCATATGAGTTTCTAATGGTTTTTGTATTCTTTGCACAGTTCTAAACATTAATATTTAGAACATAGAACATACTTATAGACGTATAGTTCTCCGTAAACTTCAGCACTTGTCTGTTCAGCCTTGTCTCCTTCTTCTGCTGTTTCAAAGGTTTATTAAGCCAGTTCTTATGTATGGTGCCATTTGTTTGCTTACAGCTGCTAATACGAACAAACCTTTAAATCTAACTAATTTGGCTAGTAAGATTATTGGTATTCAATAATATCAGACAGACTAAGTTATCAGACTGTGTCACTTTAGCTACGATTCGGAAAGCACATATAATCCTAAATGATCCAGATCACCCACTCCTTCGGTATTTATGTATTTATGTAGCATAACACATCTGAGGCTAGGCATGCATCTGACACAGCACACAACATGCTAACCTGAAGCTGTAGTGAAAACAGTAGTGGCATCATGCTTTTCTGCAGCAAGAACTAGAAAACTCATAAGGATTGAGGGGGAAACAAAGCCAAGCACAGACAAATCCTAGAGGAAAAGTATCCACAAGAGCATTGAGACTATTTTCCAACGAGACATTGACCACAAACATCCAGTGAATTAGGTTAACATCCTTAAGTGGCCCAATCAAAGCTCATCTCTTCAGACCATCTGAGGAACTGGTTATTTGCAGTTAACATACTGTTCTTATATGAATGTATTGTTTGAGCATTAAATACACAGGCACAAGATAGCATTGACTTTGTCTGAAATACTCTTAAGAAATGCCAAGAATTTTAAAATCTTTTGTTGTTGTTGCTTTTAAAAAATATATTTTTGGATTACTATAAATGTTTTATGTTGAAAAGTGAGAAAATCATATAGCTTGTCCAAATTTGAGTGAAAATTTATTTTCATAATAGTTTTGCATGGTTTTATTGAAGGTAGCAGCACTTGCAGTAATTTGGACAGAATCAGTTATGATCTGACTGACATACTATAAGACTAAATATATTATAACTTTTTCTCACTAAATAAAGAAGAGTAATGTAGTTATGTTGACAACAAGCTGCACAGTATATAAAACATTGCTTTCCATGTTCAACAAGCACACTGCATTTCTGACTGTCATGCATGTTTTACATTCATATTTTGCTTGTGAATATGTTATAGACATGATGCTTTATAACAGTAACTATTAAAAAATGACCCTTGGGAAAAATAAGTACACTTCCATACTTTTAAAAACAGTACTTATGGAAATAATATACTTTAATAGAATACACTTATTTGCAAACTGAATGTAATGTTTTCTCATACTTAACTGGATGTTAATTGCATTTATGGTAAACTAAAATATACTTTAATGTCATTTATAATGAAATATGTATGACATATCTCAATATATTTGGCATTACACATTTTAAATAAAGCTGCCAAATGTTCTATACGTATTTAAAACACAGCAAAAACTTATTAAAACAATGATACTCCTAAAATGTACTTTAAAAGTAAACTTTTAATGTCACATTATTGCAAAGCACACTTTTTAGAAGTCTTCTTAAACAGTCACGAAAGTGTTTCCTTCTATTTCTTTAATATTATATTATCAGCAAGCACATTTTTTTTAAATAAACTTTTAAGATTTTATGGTACACTTCACTTAAGGTACACTTCTTTTTCACAAGGGTCAATAATGTCATGGTAATATGTAAGCTAGTATTTGTAGCAAGCTTGCAGAAATTGCACCTTTCCATATCTATCTATCATAGTGTAAGTGCCCTTTCAATCTCCCCAGTTACACCACAATTTTCCAAATAGCATTTTCAGTTATATATTTTCAGGCTATATCCGTTGAGTCTCTGTATAAGCGACAGCTCTGTGGAAAGATTATACTAACTTTGCAGTTGCAGCTCAAACTGTAACTGAAATATCACAGTGAACTCAGTCCTGCCAATCCTGTCACGTTGACAGAACACAATACACACAATAATCCGTTTAAAAGTATTGTGCCGTAAAGCTCTATGAAATGAGCTCTATGACATTAGATTTCGAGCAAAGACACAATGATTAAGAATACATTGTATATCTTTGCAAATGTCATGCCTTCATATTCTTAGACGAGAAAAACATATTACAACGATTATTATCAGCAAACAGCGACATAACGCAACCTAACGTTAAAAAAAAAAAAAAAAAAAAAGGACCACCTCAGTCTAACTCGTGCAAATTTCGGAAGGTAAAAGTACTCCTGTTATAAATCGAACTACAGTCAAATGCAAAATATTGTGCCGTATCTTAATTTTTTTCTACGTCCATAATAATTCAGTTTTAAATGGTAAATTATACAAATACTTTCTAAACAATTACCTATAGAAAAGTTTAAGTTTATATAGCCTAGAATTTGTAGTTTATAACGTTTAGCGCATTTATATAAAATTTGATTTCAACAGTACCTCAGACAAACAGAACAAAACGGTCCTGAACTCCGGTGACAGTCTACAGGTGAAGCGGGTCCGCGTGAGACAACATCACTGGAGCGCGCGCTCTTCACGCGAGTCTTAAGAAAGCGCGCGGAATAACAGCCTCCCTCCAGAGAGCGCGCGCCTCTCGTCATACGCTCCTCTGTGACTATCTATCTATCTATCTATCTGTCTGTCTGTCTGTCTGTCTGTCTGTCTATCTATCTATCTATCTATTTATCTATTTATATATCTATCTATCTGTCTGTCTGTCTGTCTGTCTATCTATCTATCTATTTATCTATTTATCTATCTGTCTGTCTGTCTGTCATTATAAAGTGTGATTAATTCAAACTGTGTGATGTTTGTATGGTTGTCATTATCATGGCTGTTTTCTTGAGTGGCTCAATCCCTCAGAGATCTGACCCTGGATACAACAGACCGTGGGAAGGACATCGCATCCTATGTTAGAGTTTGAACGATTTCAACAAGTTCTGTTTACAGACTCTCAGATGAAAAGCTGTCATGATGATTTACAGTCCATGCAGAAGAACATCTGCCCCTAAACTCTCCTCATTGTAAACCTTCATTATTCTATTACAAGTGCTAAAAATAAATGAATGAATAAATAAATAAAATATGATTTTTTTTCCCGTTGTCACTGAATTTTCAGTTCACCTTATGAGGTCAAGCATTCGTTGTTTTAGCTGTTTGTGATTAAATCAAATACAGTTTTTCTCAACTGCTTTGGCTCACTTCTCGAATGAAACTTTTTTTTCGTAAATGCAAGTCTATTTGTACATTCTATAGAACCGCACAACAACCTCACGCTGGTGGCAGAGCAGCAGTATTTAACCATCAGCAAGAACAAGAAATTTGCAACATGGTCATAGCCAACAATTCCATCAGGCTAAGAGAGATCCAAAGTGCAAGTAACTATTATCTATTGTAATATATTTTAAAATGTCGTTTATTCCTGTGATGGCAAACCATTCTAATACACGTATTTGGTGGAGACACAGGAGAATGCCACCAACCAAAACACTGATGAGAATGGACAACAAAAAACTGAACTAAAGGGATATAAATACACAAACCAAATGAGAGACAGGTGAAAGAAATCAGTAACTATGGCAACCAATAAGCATACTCAGAAACCTAGGGGGAAAAGGAAGTGGGAACTAAACACAGAAAAAAAGGCAGGCTGATTTGTTGCTAAAAGTTGCTAAATGATGTTGAGATGTTGCACAATGACGTTGTCACAGAGTCAGCCACAACATCAGCGCCAGGTCCTACAGCTCCACCGAAATACTAACCTGCTGCACCTGTTCACATTCATTAAGGACTTGTTAAATGCTCATTTAGTTCACCACCTCATGTCTGGTCTTGTCGTTCACTGCTGTGCGTATGGACTTTACCTGACTACTTATCTGGATTGTAATATTTACCTTCTTTGGTCCTCATTATCCCTATCACTTCACCCACCTTATTCAACCTACCTCTCATCTGCAACAACATCATACGGACTTTAACTATCAAGCTAAGTGGTGACTGAGATTCATATTGACTACATCTACTTAGGAAGAAGGACACGAAGGCTGAGGATCCAAGTGCAGTAGTTTATTAAAGGGCAATCCACAATCGCAGTCGAAGTAACAGGCAAAGGTCATAACACTATGAGACAATCCAAAAGCAACAAATAAGCAGAAAACACTAGTGATGGCCACTTTTGAAACACTGCTTCATGAAGCTTTGAAACCTTTACGAATCTTTTGTTTCGAATCAGTGGTTTAGAGCAGTATCAAATTGGGCAAGTCACGTGATTTCAGCAAACGAGGCTTCGTTAGTCATTACTGTTTCGAAACTCCGATGGTTGCCACTAGTGGGCGTTGATCTCAAATAGAACCCATGAAACTGTCTACTATGGTTTTAACTGATCTCGGATCAGTTTTATGTATGTATGTTAATAAAACGCCTCGGGTTACGTATGTAACCATGGTTCCCTGAGTAGGGAATGAGACACTGCGTCCTCTAGGGGTCGCTATGGGGGGGGATGCCTCGTCGTGACCCGTGTCTGAAGCATACATTGAAAAAACACCAACAACACGTTGGCCGGCGACAGCCATAACGTCACTACCGGTGCGACTATAGTATAAATAGGCGCCGGAAGAACACATCATCCACTTCTTCGTCTGAAGCTTGCGTCCGAAGCATGGCAAGAAACCTAGAGGACGCAGTGTCTCGTTACCTACTCAGGGAACCATGGTTACATACGTAACCTGAGACGTTCCCTTTCATGGGAACTTCGAACTGCGTCCTCTAAGGGGTCGCTATGGGGAACGGTATACCCACGCCACCATGCTGAGGGGAGTTCATGCCAGAAAACCATGGGTCGCACTAAGTACCAACTCTACCATATAGCCAGTGCAGTGTTGACAGAACCGGGCTAATATGGTCATACTTCCTGGTTCTAGTAAGAACTCTAGCTGCTGCATTTTGGACCAGCTGGAGTTTGTTTATTAAGCGTGCATAACAACCACCCAATAAAGCATTACAATAATCTAACCTTGAGGTCATAATTGAGGTCATGGACTAACATTTCTGCATTTGAGAGCATAGGTCGTAATTTAGATATATTTTTGAGATGGAAAAATGCAGTTTTACAAATGCTAGAAACGTGGCTTTCTAAGGAAAGATTGCTAACATATAGCACACCTAGGTTCCAAACTGATGACGAGGAATTGACAGAGCAGCCATCAAGTCTTAGACAGTGTTCTAGGTTATTAAATGCAGAGTTTTTAGGTCCTATAATTAACACCTGTTTTTTCAGAATTTAGCAGTAAGAAATGACTCATCGTCCAGTTTTTAATATCGACTATGCATTCCGCTAGTTTTTCAAATTGGTATGTTTCGCCGGGCCGCGAAGAAATATAGAGCTGAGTAACATCAGCATAACAGTGAAAGCTAACACCGTGTTTCCTGATGATATCTCCCAAGGGTAACATGTAAAG
>NW_015540852.1:110893-155505 GCF_001515605.1 Sinocyclocheilus anshuiensis | reverse complement strand
CTACGAATTGATGGCGGTCAGATAAGTATGATTTGAACCATGCTAATGCACTTCCATTAATGCCAACAAAGTTGTCTAGTCTATTCAAAAGAATGTTGTGGTCAATAGTGTCGAACGCAGCACTAAGATCCAATAGCACTAATAGAGAGATACAATCACGATCAGATGATAAGAGCAGGTCATTTGTAACTCACCTGTTTAATGTTTTGATCGCAACGGTAGAGTGGTGTTTTGACCCACGACTACACGGAGCTACAATCACAAACCAGCAGCACGGCAGACAGGAAGCAGGAATAACTAGCAGTTTATTTAGCTGAGGGAGCAACACCCCCAGTTCTCGAACAAGAGGAGGCTCGACCTGCAGCATGTTCCAAAGCCGGAACAGCTAGCAATAAATGTACTTAGCTGTGGGAGCAACACACCCAGTTCTCAGTCGAGAAGGGGGCTCGACCTACAGCATGTTCCAATGCTGGAACGGCTAGCAGTAATTTACCTTAGCTGAGAGAGCACAAACCCAGCTCTCAGCGAGACGGGGGCTCGACCTACAGCGCGATTGTTAGAATCAGAAGGGTAAGTGTACTGCAAGCTAGCCAAAAAACTCAGCGCATCAGAGAGGCAGAGGAAGGGCCTAGTTCGCCTGATGCTGCTGGTTCCAGGTGCTCTGGGAAAAACAGAGAACTCAACTCTCACATGAGAGGAGTAGAAGGAGGAGGAGAATTCAGATGGAGTAGCGGGAGAGGCAAGCTCAAATACAACCCTCTAATTTCCAAGCATCTGTTTGCAGATACCCGGAAGTACTGGGCCAAACGGGAGAGGCAAGCTCAAATACAAACCTCTAAGATGAGGGGAGCACTGCCTGAGATAGCATTACACAAGAAGGCTCTCGCAAATGCCACCTATACTTCCCGCTCTATGCCTCAGCAAGAGGGGGTATCCTGGTGATCGGGAGGCCCCTCAGGGAGACCTAGATACGGTAAACCAGACAGGGCAGCCTGAAAGCATAAGCCCAGCCCGGATGTCCAGGAAATTTTTGCAGTGCCATGCCAGGGGCCTAATGATCAAGAAGGCTCCCGCAGAAGCCTGTGACCTGGCCGCATAATCCAGGAAGTATGAAGCCGAAACCCGGCTTATTTTACCGTCTTAAACACTGCAAGTCGAGCACCCGGTTTCTGAATCCAACAGAAGGGGTGCTCACCGAGGACCTACCCTAGAAAATGACAGAAACACACAGGTCCCGGGAAACACTGCAAAAAAACTAGCAGAAGGATTATACACACAACCACCAGCACATTAAATACACACACATACATATATATATATATATCAGTATATATTTAGAAATGGATCGTACTCACCCACCATGGTTCCCACGTCGGAGCCCCGTCCGAAGAAGCCTCTGGTCCGGACCATCAGTAAGGTGGTCACTATGAAGCCATAGAACCAACCAAACCTAATAGGTCCAGCATAGGAGACTGTAATGCAGGAAATTCCCACCTAACCTCGGTCAGGTGGAGAGATGGTGGTTACAGGGGAATTAGGAAGGGGAAGATAAGGGCAGATGTATGGCCCCCAAAGGAAATGAGTAGATACTGAGGTATCACTCTGATCATAGCTTATATGTATATATGTGTGTGTGTGTTTTGTTTTTTTGCAAATATGATTTATTCTGAAGCAATATTCTAATTTTATTCAATATTTTATCCATGGGCATTTTTTAACCTTTATAGAGGGCATTTTCCCACTAATCTCATTAATACTTTAATTTCAAATTCTTACATTTGATCTATAAATTCAATTATAATAATGTGATTATCTATACATTATCAAATTAAAAATACAACTGCATTAAATAATATTATGAGATTCTTTTAAATATTTTTGGAATATACAAACAAGAAATGATGGTGGAAATGATACATTTCAACGAAATTAAAATGCCAGTAGGTGCCAGTAGTGAGCGTTTAATGAGTGCGTCATTGACTACGTTTACATGGACATCAGTAATCTAATTATTTACCTTATTCTGAATAAGACAATATTACAATTAAGGTGTTTACATGAGTTGCTTTTAGAATATTCCTTTCATGTTCCCGTTTTACATGTTATAGTACATAGTTCGATTAATGGCACACGTCATTACGTCACCACGCGACGTCATCCGACGCCCCCTCTGGAATTTCATGTATAAACATATAGTTCGTCTTCGTGATGATTCCATGTACAGTTTTGGGTGTTTCACTTTTAATTTACTGTAAGCTTCAAGTGCAGTTAATTATTTGTCATGCTATACAGGCAAACAGACGACGGCGTTGTTGAAGCCATTCTTTTGTATGCTGTCAAACGGTTGAACACTGCCGTGTGTGTATCCTGTCGCAAGATGCGGTGAAAAGTCCTACACAATGGTAATAATGTGATGAAGGTGTGTACATGTCTTTACTGCACGTCAATAATGCGACTAAAACAGGAATACTCCACATGTCTTAATTCGATTAGTGTTTACTTCGATTATGACTTTAGCCGGATTAAGTTAATCAAAAATCTCTGTTTACATGGTAGTTTAATCAGAGTATTGTCTTAATCGGAGTATTGTTGTCCATGTAAACATACTGATGTTTATCAGTACGTTTATGCATGGCCTAATGAAACTTCATCAAACTTCATCCGATTCAATCAGCAATGAATCGGCTGGTTGCTGTGAGATGCGCTGTGTTTCCACCTAAAATGTAAATGACCAAATATTATTGTATTTGCTTATTGAACTGTTTATAGCAGCGCACCCTTATTCCGTCAATAGATGCATTATATACAGCTATATATACACTATTCGCCACTTACTCTAAATGTAATAAAATCAGAATAATACTTGCGCTTTGGTGTTTACAGTTATTTTTGGTTACTGATGTTTTAATCATGTTACTAGTCTGGCGTTAATGAAGCGTTAATGTCGAGCCCTGGAGTCTATGTGCCGGGGCTCAGCCCCAGACAGCCCCGGCCTAATTTAAACCCTGTGCACAACTACAAGTCAATTTATTGAACAATTTTCACAGTCTTTAAACTGAGATCTTAAAAGATTTGCTATCCTGTGGCTCCCTCGTGTGGACAACATTAGTATTATGGCCTTCATCTCTGAGTCACATTAATATAAATGGCTGATATTTTTTTAGACGATTACACGTTTAATGATTACTTTACTAACAATACACCCACATTAAACTCAAATTCACTGATTCATGGGATCTTATTTCATGCTTTAACAGTTGAATTTTAAACTTCAATTTTTTTAGCTAAGCAGTAATGATACATTATTATGTCACTTTTTAAATGGTTATTTAACAATTGCATTCAGTCCTGCTGACTGCATTAACAGTGTGATTCAGTTTGTTTGTGGAACCCCCCCACCCCCCACTGGTTTTTGTACTGATTAATGTTCAGTTCTCAGTGCAGGAGGCCCAGTTAGTCACATGACATGAAATCCCACTAGATTTTTACTATAAAAGCAAACAATAAGAGGCCAGATGTTGTGGGCTCCTGAGCTGGTGGAAAGTGGATAATTTGGCATTTGAAATATATTGTAAAATGAGTGGAATAAAGAGACCAAGGTCTATTGTTTGGGAAGACTTTGAGAATTAGAAAACAATACAGTGAGGTGTATGGTTTGTGATCAGCACTTGACATGCCACAATGATACCTCATTGTGATGAGAGGGGCGGGGCCGAGAGCCATGGGAACGGAGCGAGTGAGTTGCCTGAGGGGCGGACGAACTCGCTGCCGGCCGCCTGGGATGTGGAGGGACGGCTGCCGTCCATAAGGGAGCGGAGGAGTTGCCGCCATTTGCCTGAGGCCGGAGCCTGCTGCCATCCGCCATGATGGGGAGGAGCAGGGAACGGGGAACTCCTGCCGGCTGCCTGAAGCCAGAGGAGCCTTCGCCGTCCACCGGGCGGCGGAGGAGTGTCGGGCCGTCCACCGAGGGCTATCCAGTGCCGCCGCCAGGCATCGCGGAAGAGTTTACCCAGCTGGTGGAGGGCCGAGCGGCAGTGTGTCTGGGAACCGGAACAAGATTTTTTTTTTTCCCTCTCTCCCCTCTCTCGTCTCTGTCTCTCCTCATCCTTCCGTCTCCTTTTCTCTCACCTCGTCTGTCTGTCCTTACCCCCAGGTACGCCGCGGCCGCCGTGATCGGCTCCCCCAGAGGGGGGGAGTAGAGCGCAGTCTCGTGGGTACCCCCCGGCCTGCGAGGGGCGATGGGGGTATGTGACGGGAGGGGCGGGGCCGAGAGCCGTGGGAACGGAGCGAGGCCGGTGGAGTACATGCTAATGCGTGACACCTGTGCCACTCACCGGTCTCAAGTCCCACGGAGGAGCTCCGGAAGGATAAAAGGAGGAGTGACGACAGTGTTGGACAAGAGAGGACCAGGCCTGGATTTTATTTTGTGTTTTGGTTCTGTTTGTGCGCGACAGTCGTCCGCGAGGGGCTGTCGCGCTCTTTTGTGTTTGTTTATTTTATCAAAGTTTTCTTTGAGCGTTCGACCGGTTCCCTCCTCCTTCTTCCCGAACTACGAACTTTGTTACACTCATCAATGTTGCTCAATGTTGATGGGCGTACATCTGGTGGAGCTGAAACATCTGGTGTACCTAGACAAGTTAAGTATACATTTTCACACCAGATCTTCTGGGCCTCTAATTACCAAAAGTGGTAGGATAATATTGGAAGTCCTCAAAGCCTAAAAACGCTGTATATTATAAATGACAATCACACAGCATTCAGTTTAATGTTAGTGTTTTTCAGCAAGGCAAAAGGACATTAATGAAGCTCTAGTGGACATGATAATCAAGGATTTGCAGCCATTTTTAGTGGTGGAGGATGAGGGCTTCAGGGCTTTTGTAAAGAAGCTTGATCCAGCATATGTGCTTCCCACAAGGCATGTGCTGAAGGACATGGTCACTGCAATGTATGAAGTGACAAAAGAGAAGGTGCTGGAGGCTACCTCGTTCAGATCCAGCACCAATGCCACTGGGAAACTGTCTGCAATCCAGCAGCATGATGGCAGGCCAAAAAGAAGCTGATTCAGGAGGTGGAAACTAGGTGGAACAGCACATTTTTCATGCTTCAAAGAGTATGTTGGTGCGGCTTTGACTTCTTTGAACACCAACATTACACCCTTGACCAGTGGACAGCTTGAAGCCATCTCACAGTGTCTTCAAGCCCTTTCAGCCTTCAATCATGCCACAGTTGAACTCTCCGCTGAGAAAGTGGTCACAGCTTCAAAGATCATAACTATTGTCAGAATGCCTTTTCATAAAATCAATGAAAAGGCACACAAACTGACATCAACATCAGGCATTGACCTCACAAACAACTTGATCACAAACCTAAAACAACGCTTTGGAGCTATAGAATCGTTAAGGATGTTGGCCAAGGCCACCCTTTTGGATCCCAGATTTAAGACACTTGCTTTTGGCAGTGCAGTCAACGCTGTTGCTGCAGTGAAGGACTGTGTTACTTATACAGCCATCTACTTCAGCAGCAACAAATTCAGCAGGAGGACTGGGAGATGGAGGAGAACCTATGGACACTTGGATAATAAAATAAGTGAAACACAAAAGGTCCAGTGTCACTGCAGATGCAACGGTTGAAGTACAGCGATACTTAAACACATCATATGTTAACGGAACAAGTGATCCACTGGAGTTTTGGGCAAAACATCAAACTTTCTTCCCTCATCTTTTCCACCTTGCCAAAAAATACTTGTCAATACCAGCTACTGTACATCTGTGCCATGTGAACGAGTTTTTGTCTAAAGCAGGAGAAGTTCTATGCAAAAAAAAGAAAGAGTTTGAATGCTAAAACACTGGAGTAACTTCTATTCTTAAATAAAAACTCATTATGGTATTTCTGTCTTGTTTTCTTCTTGTCACAGTTTTATTTTTTCAAACACAACTTCCCTTTCACACACACTTATAAGGTTTGAAAACATATGTAAAAGAAATAAAGAAATGCATTCTTGCCAAGCATACCTGAACCTTAAAATACAGCTATCATCCTCCTGTTGAGTCACAACATTACCCCTTTACTTTGCTAGTGTTTTATTGGCTGCTGTATTTTGTAAATATAAACAAATTTTGATTTTGATGGCTGCAACACGCTCCAAAAAAAGTCAGTACAGAGCCAAATAAAAGTGAAAAGGTTATAGAATATCCAAATTAAACTGTTTTTGAAACAGTTCACAGCAAGCAGGTGAATTGGTAATAGGTGAGGGGATCATGTTTCGGTATAAAAGGAGCATCTCTGTCTTTTCAAGGAAAGCTCTTCCCATTCCGCTCGCCATTTCTCCAATATGTATCTGTTGATTACTGACTTCACATCAGAAGGTGGGATTTGGCGTTCATTTATTTACATTTTCTGTAAGAGCTTGCTATGTCAGCTTGTTCGTTTCCAATAATTCCACTATGTCCTGG
Source organism: Sinocyclocheilus anshuiensis (assembly GCF_001515605.1). Taxonomy (NCBI): domain Eukaryota; kingdom Metazoa; phylum Chordata; class Actinopteri; order Cypriniformes; family Cyprinidae; genus Sinocyclocheilus; species Sinocyclocheilus anshuiensis. The sequence goes on along the minus strand of NW_015540852.1, from coordinate 149,053 downwards.
AATCCAGCAGAAAACAATATCATAATTGAGTCTCCACAACTGATTTGCTTTGATGAATATGTCAACAATTATTGGATGATTTGTTTTCAAAGACTCCAGAGCTTGCAAACAGGATTTTGAGTAAGTGAACACTATGACGTTTCTTTCTTTTGCTTTTTCAATATGATCAAGAGCAAGTAATAGAGCTTGGACTTCTGTTGTAAAGATGGAACAGTAGTCTGGGATACGAAAGCCATAGTGTTGATGACCGCTTACTAGTGCTGCAGATAACATGGTTATCCATTTTTGATCCATCAGTGCATATAGGATTATGACTGGGACAAAGGCTTCTTATGTCAAAACATGTTGACGATATATATACGGGTAGGTTTCACTCTTCTTATTGCAGGTCAATTCCTAATTGATATATAACTTTTCTATACTCCAAGGTGGAACTGAACAAAGGAGATTTTGGTTTAGGAGATCAAGATTTATGCCCATATTATATGTCTAATATATCTCAGATAGTCAAAAAGACAGTGGGAATGTGTGCTGTGGTCAAATGAGTCAACATTTCAACTTATTTCTGCAAAAAATGGACGTCGAGTTCTCAGTCCCAAAGATCAAAGGAACCATCCAGACTTGCATCAGTGACAGATGCAGAAGCAAACGTCTGTCATGGTATGGGGGTTTATCAGAGCAAACAGCATGGGTGACTGGAATATGTGCGAAGGTACCATTGACATGGAGGCATATATTTTTTGAATTGTACATAGACAAATACTGCCATAAAGATGATGTCTTTCATAGGAAGTTAATGGTTATTAGATCAAGACAATGGCAGGTCTCATTCTGCATGTGCTACAACAGCGTAGCTTCGTAGACAGAGCGAATGTGCTGGACTGCAGTCCAGAGCTGTCTCCTATTGAAAATATATGACCAGTTATGAAAAGGAGAATAAGTCAATGATGATCACAGACGAGATTGGACCAAAATTTTGCTTGCATAACTTTAACAATTAGTATCCTCAATTCTCAAACAATGAAACATTGTAATTAAAAGGAAAGGTGATGTGACACAGTGTTAAACATGCCTCTGTCCCAACTTTTTTGGAGTGTGTTGCAGCCATCAACATTTTTTTTAATTTACAAAATAAAATTAACTTGGCCAGTGAAAACATTGAAATTTTTTCTTTGTACTTTAGCCAATTAAATAAAGGTTAAAGAGAATGAACAAATAGAATATGCTTGATTTTATGGCATTTCAAAAACATCCCAACTTTTCTGGAATTGGGGTTGTAAATTAAGCTGGATGACATCACTGTAGAGCTTCTGCTTTACAGCATTAACACTACTGAATTTAACTGAGTCAACAGCTGAAAAACGACACTGCTGTTTGTTGAACGGTCTATAGCTGAAATGAACTCTTTTCAGACTGATGAACTTCACACTGTTATTGATCTGAACTGAACCAACACTGGCTTGCTTAGTTGGGGTCTGAAAGACGCTTTTCTATAATTGGACTGACTGACACCATCGGATGAGAACAAAACTTGAACTAAATTAAGATGGATGACGGCACTATCGTCTTCTGTAGAGCTGCTTTTGCTTGCATCTTGCAACATCGACACCGGTATTGAACTTAATTGAATTCATGTTTAACAAACTGGATCTGAATAACAACACTACTGCTTTTTGAAGAACTGTTTACAGCTGATTGATTAACTTTGATTTGAACAAAACCAACATAAACCTGACTTAAGCTAAATAATGACAGTATTGTCTCTTAGAGCTGCTTTATAGCTGAATCTGAACTGATTCTGCATCTCTGTAAAGCTGCTTTGACACTATCTGTATTGTATAAAGTTCTATAGAAATAAAGGTGACTTGACTTGACTATATAACCCTTTCATCTACATGGTACAGGAAAACAGATGACTGTTGTTTTGTAATAATTTTTATTAATATAAAATTAGCTACAACATTTAATTAGTGATGCACATTATATTATGCAAGAATTAACATAAACTCTGAATTAATATTGAATAATATATGTACATGATATAATTCTGTTACATCTAGGCATACACATAGCATATTACCTTAAATTCATTTTCAAATAAATTTTTACATATGTGTTTGACAATAAAGTGTTTGGCCACTTTTTTATCCACCTGCACATCAGCGTTTGGAGTAGACCACATCTATATGAAGAAATACAAAATATCAGTTAGATATAAGATATGTGACCCTGGAGCATAAAACCAGTCTTAAGTCGCTGGGGTATATTTGTAGCAATAGCCAACAATACATTGCATGGGTCAAAATTATTGATTTTTCTTTTATGCCAAAAATCATTAGGATATTAAGTAGATCATGTTCCATGAAGATATTTAGTAAATTTCCTACTGTAAATATATCAAAACTTCATTTTTGATTAGTAATATGCATTGCTAAGAACTTCATTTGGACAACTTTAAAGATGATTTTCTCAATATTTAGATTTTTTTGCACCCTCAGATTCCAGATTTTCAAATAGTTGTATCTCGGCCAAATATTGTCCTAACAAACCATACATCAACGGAAAGCTTATTTATTCAGCTTTCAGATGATGTATAAATCTCAATTTCGAAAAATTGACCCTTATGGTTTTGTGGTCCAGGGTCACATACTGTATATGATAACAGACATGCTCATCATACAGACATTAACAGCACACTAACCTCGATGGTAATCCGGATGCACATTTTCATAGATGGGATACAAAAGGTTCTCCTGTTCACTGCGCAGTTTTCTTGCACGAAGCACATCTCGCACGCACTGGTAGAGGTACGAGTACTGGCACTAGTGCAACACACATGACAAATAAATTTGATTTCATATATTTGTGTCTGTGTGTATTCTCTCTGTTTCAAAAGCAGTAGTGTGTTTTACAGATGAGCACTCACCTCTGTCTGCACCATGTGTGTGCGATGAAGCCTCAGATCAAACACAGCACTGTAGATGTCCACCGTGTCTCTAGTGTCCAGCTGCTGAAGGACTCTGTCAAGAGCAATAAAGGTTCCGGTGCGCCCCACTCCAGCACTGTCAGGGATAATAAAAGTTCACAGAGATAAACACTCTTCCTTCAGTGGAAGATATATGTACTAGATATGCTAAAGTTGCTTAGTAGCAAGTATACTAGATCTCCATGGGCAGAATATTCTGCTTTGCTTTCTTTGAGTTATGTTTGTCAATTAAATTAAGACAGAAATTTGCAAGCATTTGAACAGACATTTCCATTTGGGACAGTGCCTAAGTCAGGGATGGACAACTTCAGTCCTGGAGGACCACTGTCCTGCAGAGTTAGTTCCATCCCTAATCAAACACACCTGCCTCTAATTTTCAGGAAATCCTGAAACATAGATTACATTCCTCAGGTGTGTTTGATTAGTGATGGAGCTAAACTCAGCAGGACAGTCCCACATTCCTGGCCTAAGTGGTTTCTTAGGCTGCGTTTACACTTTGCATTAGCATGCGATCACCGTGATCCGATCAAGCAGATCGGATCATCAGTCAATCAGAACACGGCGCGTTTACACTTGGCAACATCAACTGACTTTTCTATCTGGGTAACCGATCGGATCTGTCTTCCCCGCGCAATATTTAAATAAGTCTGCAGAGAATGGCCCAGTGCAAAGTCAACCTGAAGTGTTGGGTTTTTGTTTGAAAAGCATTTTCAGTCGTGGGACATTTTACAAATCAAAGATAAGTGTAGGAGTCTCACTAGCGCTCCACACGGGTGTTCTCTGTCTTTTTTTCTGACAGTTTGCGAGAGAGGGGGCGGTGTTTTGCGTGATGTTGACCTGCGAATGCAAACACGATGGCTGGATTGCGTTTACATCACACTGAGATCTGATCACAATGCGTCCTCGACTACCTCTGGACCAGGACACGGTGATCGGATAACATTCCGATCAGAAGTGCGTTTACTTGTCTTTTCAATGTGTATATGGACAACATCCGGATACAGGTCACATGTTAATGCCAAGTGTAAATGCAGCCTTAGACTACACATTACTATGATCAAGGTAGTGCTGTAAAAATGACTGTCCACCTGCAGTGCACTACAGTGGCTCCAGAGAAGGGCGTCCGGTTGATATAGTCTCTCACAGTCCGCACAAACTGAATGAGCGACTGCGTGATCTCTGGAACTCCGTGATCCGGCCACACAGTGTAGTGAAACTGACGCACCACTCGGGAATAGCTCAGGTGTTCCTCCTGTACAGACATGCCACACAGCTCATTAGTGTATTCCTATTAGAACTCATCTGTGAGGAACAGAGACATTATACCCACATTACAGATCTTGAATTCTCGGATGGTCCACTCGGGCAGCACAGATTCTGACTGCATCTGAACTACCAGATCCCCATAGTACAGCGGCTCCTGATCAAATGGCCAGTAGTGGTCACACTTCACCTAAGTACGAGAGTCAAACACAAATTCATTGAATTAATGCCAAGAGAACCACATGAGCAGAAGAATCATGTGTGATCATATGCACATACCCTTCCTTTCTCAACACACTGTGTCACCATAACTATGTTGTGAACATTCTGCTCCCAGACCATCTTCCAGAAATCATCTTTTGTGCCGGGCAAAGGACCCTGAGTCGCTATATACTCCCGTCTGAAGTTATTGCCCTTTATAAGAAACAATGTGATATGTTTAGTTAAGTGTCATTGGTAAGCCTTAGGACAGAAACATGTACTTGCAGTATATTTTTTGCCAACTCTGCCCACCATTGCTTAGATATTTTACATTTAATACAAATAGAATATTACTTCATATTTATACATTGTGTGAATAGCAACAGTTACTCTTTACACTATATTTGTTGCTATTTTTTACTTGGTGTGAACTGTACACTATTTACTGTATTTTTTATGAAATTTTGTGTCAAATGCTTTTAATCAAAATGTGTTATTTATATATATATTTTTAGCTTTCAGTTCAGTAGTTTAACATGATTTTGTATCAAAGACTTTTGACTATTGTTATTAATGTACTTCCATGGCCAAAGATCTTACAGGAACATAACTGGCATTAATATAATCTGAGCAGGAGTCATCATCAACATAGGACAGCTTCACCCGTGTAGAATCATCTGTTCAAAGAACACATCAAAATACGTTTAGAAAAATTATATTACAATAATATTAGATATTTTAACAAATACTCTGATTTGCATAGACATACAAGGCAGTATATTGTTGTAGCGATTTTTGCCTCTGTTTTCAGGCAATAATGCTGCGTCTTGAGGTTGGTTACGACCAACATCCTTCAGGTCCTGAAAGCAGAACAAATGTTTAATGTGTTCATTCTGAAATGAGAATCATTCTAAATATCATGTTATGAAATATGGAGGATATTTTACCTCATATTCCTCAGAAAGGAGGTAGTTGGAGTCTGCTCGAAGTTTAGCTAAATGTGACTCAAAATGTGTGATGCTGATGGGACTGTATTTGGAAAAGACAAAACTATCTTACAATAGATAATAAAAAAATTCAGAATTCATTCAAAGAACACACAGTATACCAAATCTAGAGGCTAAAGTTTGTGAACAAAATTTGATGTTGGCTTGAGAAAGCCAACATGGGCAGCCTTAAGGCAAAAGAGCCAGATCGCACATTTGTTAGGTGTTCTTGAGCTGGCCCCCCACAAAAGTACAACAGTTATTGTTTTCTTAATATTTTTCTATAGACTCTTGCTATTTTGTATTCTAATAAAGAAGCTTATTATGACAACACAGTTGTCAATACCAGACACATTTCACAATTAACAAATTACAAGCAATAGCACAAAAAAGTAGGTGTGTGTGGTGTTCATGTGCAGAAACTGAATAATCAAATGTAAAGTAAAATTGCATAGTCATCAAAAATAGAGTGATCCTTGTGAAAGATACAAAAGTTATTCAGTCATGAGCAATACAGGTGCATCTCAATAAATTAGAATGTCGTGGAAAAGTTCATTTATTTCAGTAATTCAACTCAAATTGTGAAACTCGTGTATTAAATAAATTCAATGCACACAGACTGAAGTAGTTTAAGTCTTTGGTTCTTTTAATTGTGATGATTTTGGCTCACATTTAACAAAAACCCACCAATTCACTATCTCAACAAATTAGAATACTTCAAAAGACCAATAAAAAAAAACATTTTTAGTGAATTGTTGGCCTTCTGGAAAGTATGTTCATTTACTGTACATGTACTCAATACTTGGTGGGGGCTCCTTTTGCTTTAATTACTGCCTCAATTCGGCGTGGCATGGAGGCAGGTGTTTTGAGTTGATTAGCTGATTGGCATGTCACCATATTCTAATTTGTTGAGATAGTGAATTGGTGGGTTTTTGTTAAATGTGAGCCAAAATCATCACAATTAAAAGAACCAAAGACTTAAATTACTTCAGTCTGTGTGCATTGAATTTATTTAATACACGAGTTTCACAATTTGAGTTGAATTACTGAAATGAACTTTTCCACGACATTCTAATTTATTGAGATGCACCTGTAAGTGATTTTCTCTGGGTTTTTTTTTTACATAAAATACAGACAGCAGCTGGTAAATGCGGTCGATTTGATGCACAATCAGTCATCAGACTCATCAGTCTGAAAAGATATTGCAACAAACTACACATCAGGGCCAAGGTCTCTGCCAATTTTGGTGCTTGTAGCATTAAAGCCCTAGGAAGAGGTTTTAGTCTCAGAAGAAGAAGAATTAGTTTATATAGCATAACAGTATGTTGGCTTTCTTAAGCCAACATAAATATTATAAAAATATCCTGCTGCTGCCTCCGTTACAGTATGTAATAATGGAGAAATATGACATAATATAATACTAAAACAATTTTCATGTGTAGCTGGAATTATAATGTGAATTAAGAGCTTCAGACTTAATGTGGCATTCTGTTACAGATCTACATGATGTGCTTTGCTCTGAGATGAAGTACAGTACCTTGAGACACGACGGTTCCTAAAACACAGAAGAAAATAACATTGTAATAAGATATTATTGTTATTTTTATTTAACTGCTATTGTAACCTTTAATGATAATATAAATGCAGTCACTCTTACCCTCTAACAATGACGTGAGTTCCTGAGGGTTGTCTATCTCTTCTTAAACTCATTCTGACCACAGGCTCTTGTGCACTCCTGGTAAAGACAAAAACCTGTCATCACTAATTAATTACTGCCTGATTCTTGTCATCTTCTGTATCGGAATAGATATTGTTCTGTTGCTCAGCCAAAGTCCATCATCACTAACTCTAAACCATCATCAAAAACCCATCAGCTCTAAGTCAAATTGATCATCATAAACCCATAATTACAAGCATATAATCACTGATGTATAATTCCAAAAACAAAAACACCACAAACCTGTATCTACATATCTGTCAAAATTATTCAGTCCCCACTAATTTTTCCTGGCTAACCTGTCATTTCTAACCCACTATAATAGCTTGTCACCACCACAAATGTCTCAGGTTATGACTGTAACTATGGTTCCCTGAGAGAGAATGAGATGGTGCATCAAAACACTGTGGGAACGCCTTTGCGTGATTGCGTCTGGAAGCACGTGTGAAATCAGTCCAATGGAATGGCGGACACTACGCAGGGTTATGTGGTGACCAGGAAGCTTAAAACCACATCCAGAACAAACAGTGTTAACTTCTGATAGGTCGAAGCAAGTCACTCACAGGGATGTAGGAAGTATGGCAAGGCAACGCAGTGTCTCATTCCCTTTGAGAGAACTATGGTTACAGTCGTAACCTGAGGCGATCCCTATCCCGGGAACTTGTGCTGCATCAAAACACTGTGGGAATGACAATACCCATGTTGACAAATGCCAGTCTAGTGTGAAATCATGGTGAGCACAACTAAGACAAGAGCACTTTGTAGAACCGAGGTCTAAGTTGTAGAATCTACTTCTTGTTGAGTGAGCTCAGACCCCCAAAGGTGAAGAAAGGTCAGAGGACTCATGAGCGAGGGAGATAGTCACAATTATCCACCTACTCAACATCTGCTTGGTCGCCGGAAAACCTTTCTTAAGTGGACCAAACCAGACGAACAACTGATCAGCTTTCCTCCACAGGGCAGCTCTGTGGACATAAAAGTCCAGCACTCTGACTAGACACACCAAATTAAGCTTCTCTTGGTCTGGAGTTCTAAATTTGTGCAGTATTAAACCAAAATGTAGTAACAAGAGCATGATACAAGTTATGATAACATACGATATATGGAATCACAAGAGGATTGTTTTGATACTAGTCATGCCAGGGTTGGAGAACATTAAGTCAAGGATTCATTAATAATGATCGCCCTCAGCCCGTGAGGGATGCATCTGTCATAAGCATTACGTGATAAGAAGGAGCTCCCAAGATGTCTCCCAAGGATCCCGTCGATTTGAGTCACAATCTGTTTTAAAATCAGCATTTTGAATCTGAACATCTTGACAGAACAATTTATTTGGAGCAGATCTAAAATCGGACACAACCCCGGCTGTATGAACACGTTCTATGGTCTCCTTCCTCAAGAGAGTGTCTACTTCTTGTTCCATTACCAGAGTGACCCTGTTAAATCGAGGAGGACGAGAGCCAAACTGGATTCTGTTGCCTCTCTCTACAGTCTGCAGGACCCATTGAGACACATTTGGCAGAAGTTTCCACGCTGTTTACTCTCGAAACTGGTCCCTGGTGTGCTTTGAGTAGTCAATTTGACACCCTGAAGTGGATGACCGGCAGGGAACAACAAAACTGGCCACTCTAATAATCTCCTTGAAGAATGCGACCGCCATGCCCCAAAGCACCAGAGGTGTACCATATGATGAGGTGTGCACCATTTCTCCCCAGAGGGGCCTGCCCTCAGAGGCCTGATGCTGCTGCCTCAGGGGCCTGATGCTGATGCTGCTGGACCTTTTTGTCAAAGCCTTCTTAGAAAGAAAGATGGTCCACAGATCTGCCTTCTCCTTCGAAGACTTTGGCTGAAAGTGCCGCCCCGGTCCCCGATCTTTCTGTGGGTGGGGGCTCGAGATGCGAAACTCTGCTTCTGTATTGCCCGGTATGAGGAGCTGGATGACGACTGGGGCTGCTCCCACCCAGCAGCCCCCAAGACCTGAGACTGGTGAGGTGGAGGTAGTGTTGGAACACTGGCACCTGCTTATTAGCCTTCTGAAACCTCTCAACGACCAAGTTGACAGTGTGGCTGAAGAGGCCAGAAGGTGCAAATAGAGCATCCATCAGGAAGAATTTGTCCTTCCATTTAATGTCAGACAAGTTCAACAACAGATGCCTCTCCATGGCCACCAGGGCTGCCATAGAACGACCGATGACTCTGGCTGTCTCCTTGGTGGCCCGAAGCAGGTCTTTGATTGTGTCCGGGTCTACCCCCTCACCTTCATCAAGGTCTCAGGTCAGCCTGGAATGCCTGCAACACAGCCATTGTATGCAGACACGCACCAGTGTGACCCGCTGCCATGTAAGCCTTACCCAGCAAAGACAATATGACTGAATATGGTTTATTCCACGATCTCGACACCTTGGTGTGGCAGGCCCCAACATGGAGGCTGACTTAACACACAGGAAGCATTCATCCATTTCTTTCCCAATATGTTTATTGACCTTTTCTTATTTATAACCCCACACCAACAAGACATACAGTAACAACAGAACACCAGAACAGGTACACAAGCACTCACCCTTCTATACATACATATTCAACTTACACTTAAATAAATAAACTAAAGAACAATAACACAGACTAACTTATACTCTAAAGAAATGAAAAAAGAAAAAAGAAATAAAATAAATAGATAAATTGGTAAAAGACAGTGTTTACAATGTCAAGTAAAAGTCAGTACAATGTAAAGTAAAATCTACATTTCCATTTTACACGATGTTCATGTATGGTTCCAAAAGCTGATCAAAGTCTTTCCACTTGCCCATAGCAATATAAGTTAATATAAGTCTCTACAGTCCAATACAGTACAATATCTCCTTTTTCAACATTTTCAAGGATGGAGCATCTATACTCTTCCAGCATAATGCATTAACTCTTGTAGCTTGAAGGAGACGAAATCTAGGAGTTTAGTCTGTTTCGATGTAAAGTCAAAATACAGAGTTTAACATTCAAAGAAATCCTAGTATTGAACATGTCCGACATACATTTAATAACCTCTTTCCAAAATGTTGTATTTTTGGACATTCCCAAAGGCAATGATGTAATGTACCTTTATCATCCAAACATTTAAGCAACTTAAATGTTTGGAGCTTAAAGGAAGCTCCTGTCGTCAAGTCAAATTCCTTGTGTGTGTAAACATACTTGGTAATAAAGCTCTTCTGATTCTAGAGCACACATCTGCAATGTTAACAGACATATGAAGTTTAACAGGAATTATATAGGTTCTCATTAACCATTTATATTGAAGTAATTTAAACCTAGTATTTATTGTCTGTGTTTGTGCTTTAAGACATGCATCATTCCAGTCTGCCTCATATCTCCTTACATATCTATTTTCCAGGCATTTAATTTGTCCAATGTTGATTCAGTACTGTGTTTGACCATTAAATTGTAATACATAGATATGTCACCTTCCTTCTAAATTTCCAAGAGTTTTTTCCTCTAATTTTGATAAAAATGGTATACAGCTTATTTGATCCTCTTTTGATGACATGAAAAAAAGAAAAAAAAAAACCTTTTTGGGGGATTGTATATTTCTTGCATAAATCATCAAAAGAAAGTAAAACGTCCCAGGTTATGTATGTAACCATGGTTCCCCGAGGGAACGAGACGCTGTGTCGGAAAACGCTAGGGGAACCCCTTCAGCGATACCAAGCTCTGACTCATATGTGTAATCAGTCCAATCGATGGGCGAGACGTCAGAGGCGGGGGACGTCATGACCAGGAAGCTTTAAAAGCACGTGAGGTGCCGCCGGTGTTAGCTTCTAGGAGTGCAGCAAGCTCTAGTAGGGATGCCGGAAGTATGGCCTTGCGACACAGCGTCTCGTTCCCTCGGGGAACCATGGTTACATACGTAACCTGGGACGTTCCCCTTCGGGAACTCGAGCTGCGTCGGAAAACGCTAGGGGAACGAGATGTCCACGCCACCAGATTTGCAAATCCCTGCCTAGTGTGGAAGAGCACAGCTATGGCAAGAGAACAGAGGGGCCTGGAGTGGCTCGCAAATCTAGGTCATAGAACCTGACGAATGTGAGGGGCGTAGACCATCCCACAGCGTTGCAGATGTCCTGCATAGGAACACCTGCCAGAAAGGCCTTGGAGGCCGCCACACTCCTTGTTGAGTGAGCCTTGACCCCCAATGGTGAGGGGAGATCAGAGGACTCATAGGCAACAGTAATGGCATTCACTATCCACCGGCTGAGGGTCTGCTTAGCAGGATGACCTCTCTTAGGGGGACCATAGCACACAGCAGTTGGTCCGCTTTTCTCCACAGGGCAGCTCTGTGGACAGGGTATAAAAAAGCTTTGGCCAGACCGGGCGCAAAGTCGAGATAGGAAGGAGCCACAGAAAGGGCCTGCAGATCCCCAACTCTCTTTAGAGAAGATATAGCTAAGAGAAACACAGTCTTTAACGTAAGAAGACGATCTGATATCTCCTCGATCGGCTCAAAGGGAGGCCTACAGAGAGCTTCTAGCACCACAGTGAGGTCCCAAGGAGGGACACGAGATCGTACCTGAGGTCTCAGCCTCATCACACCGTGGAGGAAACGTGTAACCAGGGGCCAGATCCGAGAACCATACTCGGCCCGGCCAGAACGGGGCTACTAGCAATAGACGGACCCCGTCCCAACGCACTCTCTCTAGAACTCCTGGGAGCAGAGTGATAAGGGGAAAGGCGTACAGACGAAGCCTCGGCCAAATCTGTTCATTCGACAGGATGTCTGCTCCCAAATTGAGATGCCCAGGAATGTCAGAGCCTGCTCGGGACCCACCAAGGTGGGAAGAACACCACTGAAGGGAGGAGGAGGAGAACCAAACTGGATTCTGTAACCCCTTTCTACAGCATGCAGGACCCACTGAGACACGTTTGGCAGTAGTTTCCACGCTGCTAAATAGTCTACTAAGGGAATCAGTCTCTCGAGAATGATCTCTGGTGTAATGAGAGCAGCTAGTTCGGTGCCCTGTAACGGCGGACCGGCAGAGGACAACCGAATCGGCTGCTCTAGAGACCTCCGCGGAGGTGGCGAGCCTCTTAGCACCTCTGCTGGAGCTTTATACTTTCTTTGCTGAATGCTTGTGCTTAACATTTGGACAGACAACAATAAATAAGACTCACAGAACATAGATCGTGACCGACACACACAGAGAGCTTTGCTGAATGACAGAAAGCTAACGCCGGCAGCACCTCATGTGCTTTTAAAGCTTCCTGGTCATGACATCACCCGCCTCTGACGTCTCGCCCATCAATTGGACTGATTACACATATGATTTAGAGCTTGGTATCACTGAAGGCGTTCCCCTAGCGTTTTCCGACGCAGCTCGAGTTCCCGAAGGGGAACTCCATCTTCATATAGATCCATAATTTTCTGAATGCCTCTAGTTTTCCATAACTTAAAATCTCCGTCTTTAATACCTGGTATAAATTATTCATTACCCCAAATAGGAGTAAATTGGGACAGTCTTGGCATATCACCTATATGCTTATGTGCAGGATGCCAAACTGAAATTGTATTTTTAAGAAAATTATTTTTTGTTTTCTTCTTCAGTGACTTAATATCTTAAGTATAGATACATTTTAATGGTCCTGGAGTGGACTTTTGTATAATATCATCTGCAAATAAAGAGTTACAGTGATCCTTCCCCCAAATTGTAATACCTGATTTTCCTGTATGGACTCTTACTGGCATAGCTAATTAATTATCTTGATGGCGCTGGTGAGGCGGCAGCCTGTAGTGTGCAGCTGTATGTATGTCTGTAGTGTTTTTAGCGCTTTTATTGTGTTTTTATTATTAGCGATTGTGTTTTTTTTAGTCTTGAGTAGTGGATTAATTGTTGATATGGACTTGACATCTGAAAAACCCATCTGGGTAGAGGACCACAGACAATAGGCACCTCTTTTGGTATATACCCGACAGGAACTGTTTGACCTGGCACAATATTCAAAAATTGCGGTCATACACGATATCCCTGAGGAAATATTACTGAGGAGACACCAGGGAATTCAAGCTGGGGTGAAGAGAAATAAGAGGCACAGAGAGAGAGCATGGAGAGAGACTTTTAAACCATTTCTACCATCTATCACTATGGGAAATGTTCACTGTTTAACTAACAAGCTCAAGGAACTAGAGACTCTTGTCAGGAGCCAGAAAATGTATCGAGAGGTCAGCTGTCTGGTATGTCTGTTTGAGACGTGGTTGACAGACAGTATCCCTGATGTTTTGACCAGCTTTAGTGGCTTCTGGACGGTAAGAGCGGACAGGGACGCCGGATCGAGCAGTAAGCAGAAAGGAGGGGGGCTTATTCTGCTCGTTAATGACAAGTGTGTCTCTCTCTCTAAGACTTTGCCCACATTTAAGCAGTTTGTTGATTGTACAACAAGGGGAGATAAGATCTTGGATCTCTTGTATGCTAACGTGAAAGATGCATATAAATGCACTGCTCTGTCCCCTCTTGGTCGATCAGGCCATGACATGGTACATCTCTCTCCTTGCTACATTCCAGTTGTTAAGAGGTTGCCTGTCACCAAAAAACCTTTAAAATACTGGCCCCCGGGGAAAGATGAAGCCCTGAAGTACTGTTTTGAAACAACAGACTGGGACGTTTTCTGTGAGGTTTATGGGGATGACATTGATGGACTATCAGGATGCATTACCCATTATATTGATTTCTGTAATGATGATATCATGCCCTCCAGAAAAAGTCACTGTTTCCCAAATAATAAACCATGGGTAACTAGTAGTCTGAAGACCCTGCTCAATGAGAATAAAAAGGCTTTCAGGGAGGGGGACAGGGAACATTTTTTTAAAAATCAAAGAAAACTGAGGGTGAAGATTAAGGAGGGGAAGAATCATACAGGTACAAACTGCAGCAACATCTGCAGCAGAATGGAGTGAAGAGAGTCTGGGCTGGCATGAGGAAGATCACAGGTATGAGGCAGAAGTGGGGTTCACTGTTGGGTGGTGACCAAAACCTGGCTGACGATCTGAACAGGTTCTTTAACAGATTTGACAACCCCACATCACCCCAGTCTGCCCCATCCGGTCTGCTGCCAGGTGTTGTTGCCCCTTCTCACCATTTTACCAAGCGCCAACCTTCCAGTCTCTCTCGAGAAACCAACAAGGAAGTGACTAAAACTGCAATTCATCGACTGGCCGCTAGAGGCTGGTTCCAAAAGGGAGTCAGTCCCATAGACTCCCCATGTTAAAATGCCCAAATTTACAGCAGAAAAAAATTTGTTTACAGGCTGGTACAAAACGTGGTTTTGGTCTATATAGCTAATTTTGCCCTTAGAATTTTGTATAAACAATTTTTTTTGTATAACTCATCCGTTTAAATTATATTAAGCCTTAGAGTTCTGCATAATTAAGGGCGTGGCCACTTGAGTGACAGGTGGATTGTCTCTGCTGTCACCACCGTTGAGCTAGGTGGGTGTGGTTTCAGCAACCAGCTCCCGCCATTTTCAATTATCCGGGAGTGACGCGCGGTGACGCGCTGCCAAGATGGCGACGGCCCACTCCGCCCACTTTGAGCTTCAAAAACGCTCTTCAGAAACCTACGGGTGATGTCACGGACACTACGTCCATGTTTTTATACAGTCTATGCATTTTACCCATCTCCTCAGAGTCTTCTCTCCTTCCTCCCTTCTCCACCAGTAGTTCCACCCTTAATTCTTCAACCATCTCAGGTCAAGAGGGAACTGGACCGATTGAAGCCGGTCAAAGCAATGGGGCCGGACGGTATTAGCCCCAGACTGCTGAAGATCTGCTCTGCACAGTTGTGTGGTATTATCACATGCCTGTTTAATCTGAGCCTGCACTTACAGAAGGTCCCTGGACCGTGGAAAACATCTTGCCTGGTCCCTGTTCCCAAGAAGAGACACCCTACTGACCATGATTATAGACCCGTAGTGCTCACCTCACATATGCTGAAGATATTTGAGAGACAGGTCCTCTCTTACATCAAGGCTAGTGAGTCAACTTAAATGGATCCTCTACAGTTTGCATATCAGCCTTATATTGGTGTAGATGATGCTCTCATTTACATGTTACAGAGGACCCATGCACATCTGGACACTCATGCAACGCATCGTCATTTGGACTACTGTGGTACTGCTTTTTGACATTTCTGCAATAAATAATTCTTGTGATTACATGTGTATGTTACGTTTCTCTTATAGACAGCTGTATACTGAATTTATATAACTCTCCACAAATTTAATAAAAGTCGGGTCCTGTAACAAATATGTTTGCAACCTCCATCTAGGACAATGCTAGAATCTGCCTAAATGAATCTCCATAGATACTGCTGCATGATCGCTAATTACTATACTATTGTACCAGTATTCTTTTACATTAGACAGTAGTTCCATAGATAATATAAAATAATTCATTTGTGAGTGAGTTTTATGTTTAACAAGAATAGTCTCTTTTATTTGGGTTCAGCATTCTCTAAACTTCAATTAATCTTAGATCCTTCATATAACCAATTAATGTTTTTCTAGTTTGTATATGAGTTGTATAAATTTGGGTGGATCTGTCCAATATTGGGTCTTCCAGAAGGATCTTGAATAGTTTTCGTAACTTGAAATGGCAGTGCTCTTCGAATGAGGATAACTACGCCCCATGCATGAGAGCTAAAGGCTGCATGAAATACTCGGCCTGGCCATCTTTTACTCAAGCAATGGATATCTGATGCAATCAAATGTGATTGCAAAAAAACAAAAAAAAAAACAATTTTAGATTTGAGATATTTTATCCTATTCAATACTTGTTTCAGTTTGGCCAATTTTCTCATTCCCCGGACATTCCAACTTGTAATTTTGATATCAAGACTACCTTTTAGTTTTGTTTTCTCCATAAATTACTATCTTAGTATATTATCAAATATAAATAAAATGAAGGAAAGAAAGAAACAAATAATAATAATAATAAATAGAATGTAAAAGAACACCTCCCCCATCAGCTAAAATGTATTTGAATGTTTTGAACTCACTCCTACTGTACATCTCGATTGTCCGCTGTTGTCTACAGCTGATCAAATATTTCTATGACATGTTGGTTTAACTCTGCAGTTCACTCAACAGTAGATTCTACTTTGGCTGTAAGATGCTTTTGTAAAACTTTTCAGCTTCTTGCTGCGTTGAAATCTTGCCATTGTGTAGCACTCTCAGCTTGCAAGGGTTATGCTGGAATCCATGGAAAGTATTGGATTTTCCTTCTGCCCCAGTTCTCCAGATCATCCGTCTTTGATTCGAGGTAAGCGATTCGTTTGTTGGCCGAGTCGAGTGTAGCTTCTGCTTTTTCAAGTGTCTTTTCTGTATCGTGAATGCAGCCTTCAGCCTCCTCAATACGTGTTGCATTGGAAGAAACATCTCGTTTTACATCTGACACTTTGCTTTCCAACGCAGCCATTGAGTTCGCCATATCGGTCAGACAGGTGTCAATATTATCCAACTTTGTTCCGATCTCTGCTCGAAGCGATTTCAGTTCATTTAAAACTTCAGCTAAGCTATTCATGTGGTTAGCTTCCACTTCACTTGGTACACTGGACGAGGTTGTTTTTACGCTGGTCTTACACCCTCGAGTAAAGATGTCACACTGTTTAGTTACAGAAGGTTTTGACATATAAACGCCAATGTTGTGCTAAAAGATTGGCCTCGTATATTAAGGGTTTTTATATTAAACTGTGTACGGTTACTCTGAGTTTTTCCATTAAGCTGCCATCTTGGTCCTGGCTACGTGACTTGGGAACTGTTGCAATATGCTGATATCGATGTAAATAAACAAATTTAAACATTGCAATATTGATACTGTCTTAATACTAAGCATACAAAAATATTGCAAATAATCCAGCATCAGTAACTATCTGGCTGAAACTCCAAAAAATTAGGTGGTGGTATAACACTTAATGCTGGTTGCCACCTGTCATAAAATAAATAAAGAGGAAGATGATGGTAAAGTGTATATCCACTACTGTCACAAAATCAAGTCCAAGGAGATGACTTTTTTTTTGCATTGTGTAAAAAAGACAGATGTTAGATGTTAGTTCTTGTTGTACACTTTTGTATTGTTATGTCTCTCTATCCACCTCCTTACACTTATGTTTTGAGTGTAACTCTTTGGCAAAAAAAAAAAAAGAAGAGAAAACCCAAAATAAATGTTGAATGATGATGAATTTGACTGATAGCATTATTTATTTTTTCAAAAATGTCTATAGATACTGCGATAACATTGGTATTGTAAATTATTTTGTTCAAGATAATTATGTAGTGATCTGATATGATGACAGCCCTATCATAAACCGTCATTGTTAACCAGTTGCCACAAACACATCATCACTAACACTACCTACATGCAAATTCATCATCAGTAGCCCCTCAAGTCAGATGTGCAAGGGGTCTGTGATGTCTAGGATGTTGTATTTGAGTTTTAGATTTGATGTACTAAATATTGACTTTTGACGACTATAGTAAAGTGCAAAATGTAAAACAGGACTCACATTTTGTGGACTTTTTGTCTGCAGATCAGCAGAACAATTAATCCCACCATGGTGGCAATGAGGAAGAGTCCAGCACTGACCCCTTCGATGACCCCACTCAATGGCTCTGAACACACACAAATATGAACAATTAACAAGCACATCTTACCAATCGGCCTTTAATATGGTCAAGCCACGTGTAATACCTGCATCTGTCATGAAGGGCTTGGACAGGTATGTATCAGTATAGAGCGGAGAGAGAAACTCCTCATGATTCTCATCAAAAAGTTGTGTAAACGCTCGAACACTGAGTCTGAGAATCACAAGACAAACAGTTGAAAATATCACCAACAATTACCTGACTGCAAGCTCAAATATTAGTACAAAGGCTGCATTGTTCAAGACGTTTGTTTAACCTCCACATGTTTCTTAATAATGGCATGAATGCGGATCTGAGCACCCTATAATCATATGTGTTCAAGGGCTAAATGTGAGATTAAGGATAGGTTTAAACCTTTAAACTTCTGATACATTGGTTAAATGTTGGATACATTGGTCATGTAAGAACACCCTACCAGCAACAGACAGCACAGGTTATTGTCTGACCGTAGCATCAGATTCATCACCTGTATGCTGTCTTGGGTTTCAGTTGCCCATCACAGAAGATCGCCTGGTGTTGAGATGCATCAGTTGATGGTTTCTGATCACATCGTCCTCCAAGACTCTCCATGCCTGATCCCAGACAAATCTCAAACTCCTGCACTGTGTTCTGGCTCTCGTCACAGTGGCTGGGGAAGAAGCTGGTCTGATAAGCTTTGACCGAGCTGTTGGATCTGTAGTCCAGGTATGAGGGAAGAGGATGAAGCTGGTATGGCTGCTGGTGTTCACTGTCTGAATCCAACCAGAGAGAGGGATCATTGTATTACTTTGGTCATGTAAGGAGACAAGATTATCTGGCTTAGATATCTGTGCATAACATAAAAAAAGAGGAAAAATGTCTTCCAACCATCAGATTCAGTTACGATGATGGTGAAGAATTTCACAGCACCGTTGATATCACTGAACCAGCTGCAGTTGAACTGGAAGAATATGGTTGACTTGGTAACCTGAACTGTATTCTCATCGACGCGAGTTGAGGGCAGAGGTGGACCTGAGAAGACATGAACTATTCAGTAAACGTTACTGTCAGAAAGTTATCTGATGATTTACATCAAACACAAAGTCCTAACTCACGGTCTATCATTGTGACCACATTCTCCATCACTGCCTCACTAGTCATGCTGTCAGAGATGACTTTGACAGAGACAATGTACTGCTTATGAGGCTCCAGATCTTTGATCAGATAGACGGTGTTCTCTTTGACTGTGCGCTGTGAGTACACCATTCTCTGAGAGTCCTTTCTCAAGCACTCGATGGTGTACGAGTCAAAGTCAGCTTCGGGGGGACTCCAGGAACAGCAAATGGCTGTTGAGTTCTGAGGACGGCAGTGCAGACTCTGAACACGCTCCGGCTCTAAAGACAGGAAAAAACACACATTCCACTAGTACTAGTACTATACCTACAGATAATGCCATATGTTATTGTAGTTGAATGGTTTAATACTGTGCAATAGATCAGAAGTTCTCAACTCTGGTCCATGAGATCCACTTTGCTGTAGAGTTTGCTGAACTCTGACCCTAATCTAACACACCTGAACAAGCTAATCTAGGTCTTCAGGGTCTTTACTAGAAAGTAGCAGGTGAGTTTGATCAAGTTTAAAGCTAAACTTAGTAGGAAAGTGGCTCTCGAGGGCCAGAGTTGAGAACCACTGCAACAGACACTTGTCATCTTCATGCAAGTCTCTATAAACAGACAGATTGCTGTAAAACTACTAAACTATGATCTTGTCCAAACTGAGATGGTTCTGGTGACCAGTAGTCTCTCTGGTGTGGCTTTACTGGTTAAATGATTAAAAAGCCTGGTTTGGACATACTGTTTCCTGTAGGGACGACTGATAAACTGATTCTTATACATGTGTGTCTGGTGCTCCACTGACTTGTCCTGATGCTCCTGTAGACTGGAAAGCTGTAGGTAGTGTTGTTGGTTCCAGCACCGCTGACTGTACGCAGGCTGATGTTGTACTGACGGCCAGGGTACATGCCTTTCAGAATACGGTTTCCAGATGTGGGGCTGTGGTAGGGGTTGAACACAGACAGATGATCCCTGGGGCTCCACTGAAGGTCAAAGTCATCATAATCAGTGTTTTCTGGACTGCTCCAGGTGATCTCCAGTGAGGTGTTAGTGATTTCTCCAAAGGAGAATGAGACTGGTGGCCTAGGGTCTACAATAAATCAGAGAAATTAAGGGAAACAGTCCAACGATTAAAATCAGTACTGCAATTAAGTACTGATTCTAAAGTTACATTGAAGGAAACTGTGACCCATCTTAAGGTCTTTTGAGATCTATTCAACACATCAAATTCATGTTGTCATGTATTATTTTGTATGATTTACAGGACGCACTTACCCGTCCTGCCGGTAGTAGTTGCCCTGTTGGTCAGATCTCCACTGTGTGTAAGGACGACAGCCTGGTAAAGTCGTCCAGACACCAGCCTTTGAAACGTGTAACTTCTGCTCTCCGGGCCCAAGCTCTGCTCTGCTTTTTGAGTCCCATCAGAGTTGTAGATCAGGAGGGTGTAGCTGCTCACTTCAGCCCCGGCCTGTTTCCAGCTCAACCACAGACTCTCAGAGCTTCTTCTACTGTCGGCACGCAAGAATGTCACTGCTGCAGGAACTACAGAAAACACAAGGTATTGTTTAAAGTCTTGGCATTTATTGCAATATTTGTTCACTTTGTTCATTTTAAACTGTGATGAATATAATGATTGTGTTTGCTGTTAAACTGCTGCCTGACATTGAACTGTATCATAACTACAATCAAAAATCTACATTTTGGGTACTGGCAAATTGGTGTGTGTTGTTCACCTGTCCGGGCCCAGATGGATGTGTCATTGGTCTGATCTCCACTGCGGGTCAGAACAACCACCTTGTACAACGACCCAGGTTGAAGGTTCTGGAAAGAACAGTCCTGCATGTTCACCATTCCCGTTTTCTGATCATGCAAGCTTTCATCTCTAGTATACAGAAAAACATCAAATCCATCAAACGCCCCGTCTGGCAGATCCCAGCGGAACGACAGGCTTGTGGTTGTGTTGCTTAAGATGGACAGGTTATTAACAGTCGCTGGACCTAAAACAAACACATTTTCAAACACTGTAACAGGCCAATTCATCTGCTGTATTACCCCATGTTAAAACTGAAAAAAGGCAATCTACACACTGGTTCTGCCCTCAGTAATGACATCTTTGCTGCTGATTCCTCCGCTGATGGTTTGCATCACAATGCAATATTTTTTTCCTGGAGTGAGCTGTCTGAAGTTATGCTGGCTGGCTTCTGCAGTTTGAGAGCTATTAGACACCAGAGTTCCTCTGTCATCCAGCAGCTGCAGCCGATAGCTGTCATACACCCCTCGCCCCGCCTGCCATGACACCAGCAGACTAGACGTGCTGCGCTGGTTCTCCACCTGTAGAGCAGTCACGGAGGAGGGAACTGCAGAGGAAATTAGTAATAGAGCAACATGCACAGCTGTTAGCCAATCATAGCAGTGGGTGTTTACTTCCGAGTCTACAATCCGCCAAACAGAGCGTTCCAATGAGGGGGGTTAAAAACATGACAGAAAATAGCCTATTACTTCTATATTATGAAGTTTTTTTATGTAAAAAATCTTGATAACATTATAAGTGGACCTCAGAGAACAGTAAAAAATAATTTAAAAAAGGCAGTTCATGACCCCTTTAAACAATATTTCAATATTTATATTAACAGAATAATTCAAAACACAGTCCTACATTTAGTGCAGTACACTGGTTTTATCATGATGTTGTGGAGCATGTGTGTTTAAAGCCTTAAAAATAAAACACCAATGCATCATCTTGACCTGATGATTTCTTTTATAAAGCCTCAGACAACAATATGACAAACACAGTGGAAAAACACCTCACATAGTTATAAGTGTAAGTGTTACTTTACCTGTTCGTCCTGTTGCTGTGCTGTTATTGATCAGAGATCCGCTGATTGATGTAACGGTTATCATGTACTGTTTTCCTGGCAATAGACCCTGGAAACTGATCTCATTCACATGTTTAGGGACTGATTTCTCCTCTGCCTGACCGCCCGTCAGGGACAGTGACACAGTGTAGTGGTCCACATCACCCTGTCCAGGCGTCCAGTTCACTCTAAGACTGCTGCTCTGACCGGCATTACTGATATGAATGTTCTTCACTTTACTGGGAACTGAAATATGTCGAAAATAGCACAACCTTTAAGACTTTGCAAGATAACTACAATAAAAATCAAATTTTTTCAACTTTTAAACCACCATATTTCTCAGATGTCCACATGCAACAGTGAGATGTACCTGTTCTGCCTTTGATAAACTGCACACTGAGGTTTGGTCCGAAAGATGCATATAAATGCACTGCTCTGTCCCCTCTTGGTCGATCAGGCCATGACATGGTACATCTCTCTCCTTGCTACATTCCA
This sequence comes from Sinocyclocheilus anshuiensis, assembly GCF_001515605.1. Classification (NCBI taxonomy): domain Eukaryota; kingdom Metazoa; phylum Chordata; class Actinopteri; order Cypriniformes; family Cyprinidae; genus Sinocyclocheilus; species Sinocyclocheilus anshuiensis. Next base: position 126,803 of record NW_015540852.1, on the reverse strand, counting down.
GTTGTTAAGAGGTTGCCTGTCACCAAAAAACCTTTAAAATACTGGCCCCCGGGGAAAGATGAAGCCCTGAAGTACTGTTTTGAAACAACAGACTGGGACGTTTTCTGTGAGGTTTATGGGGATGACATTGATGGACTATCAGGATGCATTACCCATTATATTGATTTCTGTAATGATGATATCATGCCCTCCAGAAAAAGTCACTGTTTCCCAAATAATAAACCATGGGTAACTAGTAGTCTGAAGACCCTGCTCAATGAGAATAAAAAGGCTTTCAGGGAGGGGGACAGGGAACATTTTTTTAAAAATCAAAGAAAACTGAGGGTGAAGATTAAGGAGGGGAAGAATCATACAGGTACAAACTGCAGCAACATCTGCAGCAGAATGGAGTGAAGAGAGTCTGGGCTGGCATGAGGAAGATCACAGGTATGAGGCAGAAGTGGGGTTCACTGTTGGGTGGTGACCAAAACCTGGCTGACGATCTGAACAGGTTCTTTAACAGATTTGACAACCCCACATCACCCCAGTCTGCCCCATCCGGTCTGCTGCCAGGTGTTGTTGCCCCTTCTCACCATTTTACCAAGCGCCAACCTTCCAGTCTCTCTCGAGAAACCAACAAGGAAGTGACTAAAACTGCAATTCATCGACTGGCCGCTAGAGGCTGGTTCCAAAAGGGAGTCAGTCCCATAGACTCCCCATGTTAAAATGCCCAAATTTACAGCAGAAAAAAATTTGTTTACAGGCTGGTACAAAACGTGGTTTTGGTCTATATAGCTAATTTTGCCCTTAGAATTTTGTATAAACAATTTTTTTTGTATAACTCATCCGTTTAAATTATATTAAGCCTTAGAGTTCTGCATAATTAAGGGCGTGGCCACTTGAGTGACAGGTGGATTGTCTCTGCTGTCACCACCGTTGAGCTAGGTGGGTGTGGTTTCAGCAACCAGCTCCCGCCATTTTCAATTATCCGGGAGTGACGCGCGGTGACGCGCTGCCAAGATGGCGACGGCCCACTCCGCCCACTTTGAGCTTCAAAAACGCTCTTCAGAAACCTACGGGTGATGTCACGGACACTACGTCCATGTTTTTATACAGTCTATGCATTTTACCCATCTCCTCAGAGTCTTCTCTCCTTCCTCCCTTCTCCACCAGTAGTTCCACCCTTAATTCTTCAACCATCTCAGGTCAAGAGGGAACTGGACCGATTGAAGCCGGTCAAAGCAATGGGGCCGGACGGTATTAGCCCCAGACTGCTGAAGATCTGCTCTGCACAGTTGTGTGGTATTATCACATGCCTGTTTAATCTGAGCCTGCACTTACAGAAGGTCCCTGGACCGTGGAAAACATCTTGCCTGGTCCCTGTTCCCAAGAAGAGACACCCTACTGACCATGATTATAGACCCGTAGTGCTCACCTCACATATGCTGAAGATATTTGAGAGACAGGTCCTCTCTTACATCAAGGCTAGTGAGTCAACTTAAATGGATCCTCTACAGTTTGCATATCAGCCTTATATTGGTGTAGATGATGCTCTCATTTACATGTTACAGAGGACCCATGCACATCTGGACACTCATGCAACGCATCGTCATTTGGACTACTGTGGTACTGCTTTTTGACATTTCTGCAATAAATAATTCTTGTGATTACATGTGTATGTTACGTTTCTCTTATAGACAGCTGTATACTGAATTTATATAACTCTCCACAAATTTAATAAAAGTCGGGTCCTGTAACAAATATGTTTGCAACCTCCATCTAGGACAATGCTAGAATCTGCCTAAATGAATCTCCATAGATACTGCTGCATGATCGCTAATTACTATACTATTGTACCAGTATTCTTTTACATTAGACAGTAGTTCCATAGATAATATAAAATAATTCATTTGTGAGTGAGTTTTATGTTTAACAAGAATAGTCTCTTTTATTTGGGTTCAGCATTCTCTAAACTTCAATTAATCTTAGATCCTTCATATAACCAATTAATGTTTTTCTAGTTTGTATATGAGTTGTATAAATTTGGGTGGATCTGTCCAATATTGGGTCTTCCAGAAGGATCTTGAATAGTTTTCGTAACTTGAAATGGCAGTGCTCTTCGAATGAGGATAACTACGCCCCATGCATGAGAGCTAAAGGCTGCATGAAATACTTGGCCTGGCCATCTTTTACTCAAGCAATGGATATCTGATGCAATCAAATGTGATTGCAAAAAAACAAAAAAAAAAACAATTTTAGATTTGAGATATTTTATCCTATTCAATACTTGTTTCAGTTTGGCCAATTTTCTCATTCCCCGGACATTCCAACTTGTAATTTTGATATCAAGACTACCTTTTAGTTTTGTTTTCTCCATAAATTACTATCTTAGTATATTATCAAATATAAATAAAATGAAGGAAAGAAAGAAACAAATAATAATAATAATAAATAGAATGTAAAAGAACACCTCCCCCATCAGCTAAAATGTATTTGAATGTTTTGAACTCACTCCTACTGTACATCTCGATTGTCCGCTGTTGTCTACAGCTGATCAAATATTTCTATGACATGTTGGTTTAACTCTGCAGTTCACTCAACAGTAGATTCTACTTTGGCTGTAAGATGCTTTTGTAAAACTTTTCAGCTTCTTGCTGCGTTGAAATCTTGCCATTGTGTAGCACTCTCAGCTTGCAAGGGTTATGCTGGAATCCATGGAAAGTATTGGATTTTCCTTCTGCCCCAGTTCTCCAGATCATCCGTCTTTGATTCGAGGTAAGCGATTCGTTTGTTGGCCGAGTCGAGTGTAGCTTCTGCTTTTTCAAGTGTCTTTTCTGTATCGTGAATGCAGCCTTCAGCCTCCTCAATACGTGTTGCATTGGAAGAAACATCTCGTTTTACATCTGACACTTTGCTTTCCAACGCAGCCATTGAGTTCGCCATATCGGTCAGACAGGTGTCAATATTATCCAACTTTGTTCCGATCTCTGCTCGAAGCGATTTCAGTTCATTTAAAACTTCAGCTAAGCTATTCATGTGGTTAGCTTCCACTTCACTTGGTACACTGGACGAGGTTGTTTTTACGCTGGTCTTACACCCTCGAGTAAAGATGTCACACTGTTTAGTTACAGAAGGTTTTGACATATAAACGCCAATGTTGTGCTAAAAGATTGGCCTCGTATATTAAGGGTTTTTATATTAAACTGTGTACGGTTACTCTGAGTTTTTCCATTAAGCTGCCATCTTGGTCCTGGCTACGTGACTTGGGAACTGTTGCAATATGCTGATATCGATGTAAATAAACAAATTTAAACATTGCAATATTGATACTGTCTTAATACTAAGCATACAAAAATATTGCAAATAATCCAGCATCAGTAACTATCTGGCTGAAACTCCAAAAAATTAGGTGGTGGTATAACACTTAATGCTGGTTGCCACCTGTCATAAAATAAATAAAGAGGAAGATGATGGTAAAGTGTATATCCACTACTGTCACAAAATCAAGTCCAAGGAGATGACTTTTTTTTTGCATTGTGTAAAAAAGACAGATGTTAGATGTTAGTTCTTGTTGTACACTTTTGTATTGTTATGTCTCTCTATCCACCTCCTTACACTTATGTTTTGAGTGTAACTCTTTGGCAAAAAAAAAAAAAGAAGAGAAAACCCAAAATAAATGTTGAATGATGATGAATTTGACTGATAGCATTATTTATTTTTTCAAAAATGTCTATAGATACTGCGATAACATTGGTATTGTAAATTATTTTGTTCAAGATAATTATGTAGTGATCTGATATGATGACAGCCCTATCATAAACCGTCATTGTTAACCAGTTGCCACAAACACATCATCACTAACACTACCTACATGCAAATTCATCATCAGTAGCCCCTCAAGTCAGATGTGCAAGGGGTCTGTGATGTCTAGGATGTTGTATTTGAGTTTTAGATTTGATGTACTAAATATTGACTTTTGACGACTATAGTAAAGTGCAAAATGTAAAACAGGACTCACATTTTGTGGACTTTTTGTCTGCAGATCAGCAGAACAATTAATCCCACCATGGTGGCAATGAGGAAGAGTCCAGCACTGACCCCTTCGATGACCCCACTCAATGGCTCTGAACACACACAAATATGAACAATTAACAAGCACATCTTACCAATCGGCCTTTAATATGGTCAAGCCACGTGTAATACCTGCATCTGTCATGAAGGGCTTGGACAGGTATGTATCAGTATAGAGCGGAGAGAGAAACTCCTCATGATTCTCATCAAAAAGTTGTGTAAACGCTCGAACACTGAGTCTGAGAATCACAAGACAAACAGTTGAAAATATCACCAACAATTACCTGACTGCAAGCTCAAATATTAGTACAAAGGCTGCATTGTTCAAGACGTTTGTTTAACCTCCACATGTTTCTTAATAATGGCATGAATGCGGATCTGAGCACCCTATAATCATATGTGTTCAAGGGCTAAATGTGAGATTAAGGATAGGTTTAAACCTTTAAACTTCTGATACATTGGTTAAATGTTGGATACATTGGTCATGTAAGAACACCCTACCAGCAACAGACAGCACAGGTTATTGTCTGACCGTAGCATCAGATTCATCACCTGTATGCTGTCTTGGGTTTCAGTTGCCCATCACAGAAGATCGCCTGGTGTTGAGATGCATCAGTTGATGGTTTCTGATCACATCGTCCTCCAAGACTCTCCATGCCTGATCCCAGACAAATCTCAAACTCCTGCACTGTGTTCTGGCTCTCGTCACAGTGGCTGGGGAAGAAGCTGGTCTGATAAGCTTTGACCGAGCTGTTGGATCTGTAGTCCAGGTATGAGGGAAGAGGATGAAGCTGGTATGGCTGCTGGTGTTCACTGTCTGAATCCAACCAGAGAGAGGGATCATTGTATTACTTTGGTCATGTAAGGAGACAAGATTATCTGGCTTAGATATCTGTGCATAACATAAAAAAAGAGGAAAAATGTCTTCCAACCATCAGATTCAGTTACGATGATGGTGAAGAATTTCACAGCACCGTTGATATCACTGAACCAGCTGCAGTTGAACTGGAAGAATATGGTTGACTTGGTAACCTGAACTGTATTCTCATCGACGCGAGTTGAGGGCAGAGGTGGACCTGAGAAGACATGAACTATTCAGTAAACGTTACTGTCAGAAAGTTATCTGATGATTTACATCAAACACAAAGTCCTAACTCACGGTCTATCATTGTGACCACATTCTCCATCACTGCCTCACTAGTCATGCTGTCAGAGATGACTTTGACAGAGACAATGTACTGCTTATGAGGCTCCAGATCTTTGATCAGATAGACGGTGTTCTCTTTGACTGTGCGCTGTGAGTACACCATTCTCTGAGAGTCCTTTCTCAAGCACTCGATGGTGTACGAGTCAAAGTCAGCTTCGGGGGGACTCCAGGAACAGCAAATGGCTGTTGAGTTCTGAGGACGGCAGTGCAGACTCTGAACACGCTCCGGCTCTAAAGACAGGAAAAAACACACATTCCACTAGTACTAGTACTATACCTACAGATAATGCCATATGTTATTGTAGTTGAATGGTTTAATACTGTGCAATAGATCAGAAGTTCTCAACTCTGGTCCATGAGATCCACTTTGCTGTAGAGTTTGCTGAACTCTGACCCTAATCTAACACACCTGAACAAGCTAATCTAGGTCTTCAGGGTCTTTACTAGAAAGTAGCAGGTGAGTTTGATCAAGTTTAAAGCTAAACTTAGTAGGAAAGTGGCTCTCGAGGGCCAGAGTTGAGAACCACTGCAACAGACACTTGTCATCTTCATGCAAGTCTCTATAAACAGACAGATTGCTGTAAAACTACTAAACTATGATCTTGTCCAAACTGAGATGGTTCTGGTGACCAGTAGTCTCTCTGGTGTGGCTTTACTGGTTAAATGATTAAAAAGCCTGGTTTGGACATACTGTTTCCTGTAGGGACGACTGATAAACTGATTCTTATACATGTGTGTCTGGTGCTCCACTGACTTGTCCTGATGCTCCTGTAGACTGGAAAGCTGTAGGTAGTGTTGTTGGTTCCAGCACCGCTGACTGTACGCAGGCTGATGTTGTACTGACGGCCAGGGTACATGCCTTTCAGAATACGGTTTCCAGATGTGGGGCTGTGGTAGGGGTTGAACACAGACAGATGATCCCTGGGGCTCCACTGAAGGTCAAAGTCATCATAATCAGTGTTTTCTGGACTGCTCCAGGTGATCTCCAGTGAGGTGTTAGTGATTTCTCCAAAGGAGAATGAGACTGGTGGCCTAGGGTCTACAATAAATCAGAGAAATTAAGGGAAACAGTCCAACGATTAAAATCAGTACTGCAATTAAGTACTGATTCTAAAGTTACATTGAAGGAAACTGTGACCCATCTTAAGGTCTTTTGAGATCTATTCAACACATCAAATTCATGTTGTCATGTATTATTTTGTATGATTTACAGGACGCACTTACCCGTCCTGCCGGTAGTAGTTGCCCTGTTGGTCAGATCTCCACTGTGTGTAAGGACGACAGCCTGGTAAAGTCGTCCAGACACCAGCCTTTGAAACGTGTAACTTCTGCTCTCCGGGCCCAAGCTCTGCTCTGCTTTTTGAGTCCCATCAGAGTTGTAGATCAGGAGGGTGTAGCTGCTCACTTCAGCCCCGGCCTGTTTCCAGCTCAACCACAGACTCTCAGAGCTTCTTCTACTGTCGGCACGCAAGAATGTCACTGCTGCAGGAACTACAGAAAACACAAGGTATTGTTTAAAGTCTTGGCATTTATTGCAATATTTGTTCACTTTGTTCATTTTAAACTGTGATGAATATAATGATTGTGTTTGCTGTTAAACTGCTGCCTGACATTGAACTGTATCATAACTACAATCAAAAATCTACATTTTGGGTACTGGCAAATTGGTGTGTGTTGTTCACCTGTCCGGGCCCAGATGGATGTGTCATTGGTCTGATCTCCACTGCGGGTCAGAACAACCACCTTGTACAACGACCCAGGTTGAAGGTTCTGGAAAGAACAGTCCTGCATGTTCACCATTCCCGTTTTCTGATCATGCAAGCTTTCATCTCTAGTATACAGAAAAACATCAAATCCATCAAACGCCCCGTCTGGCAGATCCCAGCGGAACGACAGGCTTGTGGTTGTGTTGCTTAAGATGGACAGGTTATTAACAGTCGCTGGACCTAAAACAAACACATTTTCAAACACTGTAACAGGCCAATTCATCTGCTGTATTACCCCATGTTAAAACTGAAAAAAGGCAATCTACACACTGGTTCTGCCCTCAGTAATGACATCTTTGCTGCTGATTCCTCCGCTGATGGTTTGCATCACAATGCAATATTTTTTTCCTGGAGTGAGCTGTCTGAAGTTATGCTGGCTGGCTTCTGCAGTTTGAGAGCTATTAGACACCAGAGTTCCTCTGTCATCCAGCAGCTGCAGCCGATAGCTGTCATACACCCCTCGCCCCGCCTGCCATGACACCAGCAGACTAGACGTGCTGCGCTGGTTCTCCACCTGTAGAGCAGTCACGGAGGAGGGAACTGCAGAGGAAATTAGTAATAGAGCAACATGCACAGCTGTTAGCCAATCATAGCAGTGGGTGTTTACTTCCGAGTCTACAATCCGCCAAACAGAGCGTTCCAATGAGGGGGGTTAAAAACATGACAGAAAATAGCCTATTACTTCTATATTATGAAGTTTTTTTATGTAAAAAATCTTGATAACATTATAAGTGGACCTCAGAGAACAGTAAAAAATAATTTAAAAAAGGCAGTTCATGACCCCTTTAAACAATATTTCAATATTTATATTAACAGAATAATTCAAAACACAGTCCTACATTTAGTGCAGTACACTGGTTTTATCATGATGTTGTGGAGCATGTGTGTTTAAAGCCTTAAAAATAAAACACCAATGCATCATCTTGACCTGATGATTTCTTTTATAAAGCCTCAGACAACAATATGACAAACACAGTGGAAAAACACCTCACATAGTTATAAGTGTAAGTGTTACTTTACCTGTTCGTCCTGTTGCTGTGCTGTTATTGATCAGAGATCCGCTGATTGATGTAACGGTTATCATGTACTGTTTTCCTGGCAATAGACCCTGGAAACTGATCTCATTCACATGTTTAGGGACTGATTTCTCCTCTGCCTGACCGCCCGTCAGGGACAGTGACACAGTGTAGTGGTCCACATCACCCTGTCCAGGCGTCCAGTTCACTCTAAGACTGCTGCTCTGACCGGCATTACTGATATGAATGTTCTTCACTTTACTGGGAACTGAAATATGTCGAAAATAGCACAACCTTTAAGACTTTGCAAGATAACTACAATAAAAATCAAATTTTTTCAACTTTTAAACCACCATATTTCTCAGATGTCCACATGCAACAGTGAGATGTACCTGTTCTGCCTTTGATAAACTGCACACTGAGGTTTGGTCCACTAAAGGTGGACACCACAATTTTGTAGAGTCTTCCAGGAGTGAGTGAAGAGAGCAGGTATCTGTTGGTGCTGCTGGTCAGTGTGATCGGTGGAAACACCTTCATGTCATTAAAGAGCAGCTGAACCTCATAATGATCCACATCTCCGGGAGCAGAAACCCACATCACCAGCAGATCCTCTGTGCCGCTGTCAGCTAGCCTCAGGTTCTGCACTCCTGCTGGCACTGAGAGGAGAACATAATAATAATAGCAAACTACCGTACAGAGCTACAGAACTGCGGTGAAGTAAACTACAGTCCTACATACCTACAGGAAACTAAATTAAGGATGATATAATTACATTAAACTACAAAGCCACATAAGCTAAAATTAAACTACATTCACATAAATACTGTAAGCTATACAGACCCAAATAACTAAACCAAAATACAGAATTACAGTAAAGTAAAAATACTATGGTTTAGTTTACTGTAGAACTGTGGTAAGCAACAGAATTACAGTTAACTAACCTACAGAGTTACATAACTACATAAAACTAAAAGATGTTACAGTGCTATTACAGTGCTACAAAATGATAGTAAAGAAATCTACAGAGTTAAAGAAATGTGGCAAACTACAAAACAACCGAAAACTACAGAACAGAAAGAGTGAAAGAACTACAGCAAATTAACAGAGCAACGGAAATCTGAACTACAGGGCAACAGAAGTACATTAAACTATAAAGCCATAGAACAACAGCAAACTAAATCAACAAGCTATACAAATGTAGCAGCTACAGAACTACAGTAAAATGAACTACAGAGCTATCAAAGTAACCCAGCACAGACATACTCACATGTCCTTCCATAAGTTGAGACACTAGACTCATATCTCCCGCTCCATGTGCTGACAATCACAGTGTAGAGTCTGCCTGGTACCAGCCCACTGAACACACATTCGTTCTGAGTCTTGGGGACCGTCTTGTTCTGGTGGAACATGTTGTTGTGCTTGATGGAGACATGATAGTAGTCAAAGTCTCCAGCTGCGTGCCGCCAGTACACCTTTAGATGGTTGTCACGAGCCATGTGTGTGGCTGTAGGGTTCAACACTCTGGAAGGTTCTAGAGTAGAGAACCATAGAATAATGTGAAAACCAGCTGCAAACAATCACTGCATACACAGCAGTATCACCTTCTCCATTACAGTAACAGATACTGGCGAACAAACTGCTGTTGAGTGCTCTTACGTGTGCGCTCCTGAACCACGGTGTGGTTTTCATACTCTCCACTGCGGGTGCTGATGGAGATGTTGTAGAGACGTCCAGACACCAGAGACTTAAAAACACACTCTGTACTGAACTTAGACACAGTGAGGGTGTGAAGGGTTCTCTCCTGATCTCTCAGAGTGACGGAGTAACTGTCCACGTCTCCTTCAGCTGCTCTCCAGGACACACTCAGGAAGTCCATGCGCCCGTTGTTGCTCACCGTCACGTCTCTCACTGCGGCTGGAACTGATCAACACACGACATGTGCCTGTCATCACCTCTGCAAACCTTAACTGCTGTCAAAATAAAACACAGAGCTGCGCACAGCACACTGTTTAAAGGAGACATATTATGCCCCTTTTTACAATATGTAATTCTCCTCTGAGGCTGGGACTCTAAACAGTGTTCTGTGCTCGTCTGTGCAGCCAAAGATAGAACAGTTAGCATGTTTTGCTCAAACTTTCACCATGGCATTAGAGCTGGTACACCATTGTCGCTTGCGAAAACACAATAACGGCACCGTGTGTGGAAATTTACAGATTAAGGGGCGGTAATATTATAATGATATCCCTTTGCCACGTCACCAAGGGAGCGAAATCTGTCGCACTCGTTTTCTCAGATGCTTGCAGAAAAAGGCTTCCCAAAACAAAGTTACTGGGTTAATCTTTTTCACATTTCCTTGGTTGGTAGATGCACCGGGGACTGGATTATAGCATTTAAAACCTGGAAAAGTCAGATTTTCATGATATGTCATCTTTAATAAAGAAAAATAGAATCATGATTGATGGTAGTGATCTATTTGTTTGTTTGATTGTTAATCACTGCATATAAATAAATATTGTTTGGCGAAGGGAAAGGGAAGCAAACAGAAAATGTGGAAGGTTTCATATGCTCCTCATATTTATGTCAAGTCATCTTTATTTTTATGATAACAATAGAGACTGTTTCAAAGCAGCTGTTCGTGCACATTATGGATCACATATATTTTTTGCAGTTCATTATTTATAATTATAACCATAATTATATATACATCTACATATAAATATACATATTATACAGTGGCAAGAATAAGTTTGTGAACACTATGAAAATATCTGACTTTCTGTATCCATCTGATCTTCGTCTAAGTCACAATTAAAAACAAACATAATCTGACTAAACTAATAATAAATAGTTGTATTTTCAAAACTGTATTAAAGAAATTTGGTGATCATTGACAGAGCAGGCTGGAAGAAGTAAAGGAAACTGTGTTACGACTTCTCCAAAATATAAATGGAGTCAATTAAGGAGATGAGACTCGAAGTGTGCATCGCACAGGTGAGCTTAAATAAAGAAACCACTGCTGCCAAAAAAGTATTGCTTGTTTTATGTTTGCCCAAGACAAATGCTGCTTTGCTCCGTCAGCTAAATCAACTAAAGAATGGCTGAAAAAGAAGAAAATGTGCATTTTCCCAAGTCCTGGCCTTACGCCAAATGAGATGCTGTGGCAAATCCTAAAGAGAGCTGTGCTATCAAGACAACCCAGAGATACTGATACACTGAAATAGATTTGTGGGGAGGGAAGGCCCAAAACTGGTCAAAAGTCTTATAAGCAGCTACAGAAAATGTTGAAATTTTTTAATATAAACTATATTGTGAATAATTTAGTATCAGTGTCTAAATTAATGATGAGCGACTCTGAAGACAAGCTGCTTGTTACTATGTTAACACCAAAAAAATGGCGAGTTAAAGCATGATTGTTCACTCAGAACAGAACAACATCCTCCCTCCACAACAACATTCCCTGCAGGAAGTCGCACAAATGACCTTGACATATTCAAGGCTTCCTGAAAATTCCAGGAGCATTCCTGCAACTCCAGATAAGAGTGTGTGTGAAGTCCAGCGTCATCCTTAAAGAACACAGAAGAAAATCTGAAGAAATGATTCTGATTAAACAGTTTACACAGGGACCACTGCATGTTTTTTAACAGCATGTTAATCTTATAAGCACAGCCTTAAGAATTTTTTTCAAGGAAAAATAAAAATACTGTACAAAGTTCTGAAGACACTTAAGTTCAAACAGCTGATAAAAGTAATTGACAAGTAATCAATTAACGTATTTGAAGCGAAAAGCTGGATGTTTTTAATAAACAAATCCATCAAGACGTTATTAACTTCAAACCATTGCTAAAATACAAGTCCATAGTCCCTAATAACGCTTCCTCCAGTGAAAAAGTGTATTGAATCAGGAGAGAAATCTGCACAGATCAAGCACCGTTTACAAGCCAAAACAGTTCAAAACAAATCAGCTCTAAACAAATATGTTGGTGGATTTTGATGTGAGAGACAACAGCAGATGGACTTTTTCACATGAGGAAGCGTTATTATGGAATATGGACTCGTATTTTAGCCGGAGGCAGCGGTTTGAAGTTTAAAATGATGGATTTTTTTCTTACAAACATGCAGCTTTTGGCTTCTCAAGCCGTTAACTAATGAGTGGTGTGGATTACTTGTGGATTATTGTGATGTTTTAATCAGCTGTTTGGACGACGGCACCCATTCACTGCAGAGCATCCATTGATGAGCAAATGATGGAATGCTACATTTCTCCAAAAATGATGAATAAACAAACTCATCCTAATCTTGGATGGCCCGAGGATGAGGACATTTTTTGGCATGCCAGCTTCACTCTCATCTGTTACTCTTATTTAATAAATACCCTGTATGTATTATAACATGCACCTCATGTTCTGTTTTTGGTCTATTACCTGTGCGCCCATCAGCCACCGTCTGGCGTGAGAGGTCGCCCCTGTGCACTGTGGTCACCACTGTCCTGTACAGAGCGCCGGATCTCAGGCCCTGGAAGTAGTAGGAGGTGACATTGGGCATCACACTTTCATTCTTCATGACCACGCTGTCGTGGATGAGGAGCACGCAGTACAGATCCACCGCACCGGCCGCCCCGTCCCAGAGCACCTGCAGAGTGTCTGTGCTGCCCTGATTACTGACCCGCAGCTGGGTGACCTGCGCAGGGACTGACCACGCACACAAGATTATTCATAAATACATATTATAGGACATAGTTTTTAAGTAAAGTTAATTAACACTCTAGTCATTCCAGCAGCTCCACCATCTCAGCAGCACATCACTGGACATCTGAATGACTCACTGGTTCTTCCTGTGACGAGGGCTGAACTACTCAGATCTCCACTATTGGTCGTCACGGTGATCGTATAGGTGTGTCCAGGTATCAGGTTATTAAAGTTGCATTCCTGCGCATCATGGGCTAATGCCCGCGTATCCACAGTCGTGTCTTCATCCTTCAGCAGGACGGTGTAGTTGTCCCACTCGCCGACAGGACGGCTCCATACAGCACTCAGCGAGGTCTCTGTACTGTGACGGACATTCAGCCTCTGAACGGACCGGGGAGCTGATGGACAGGTGCAGAAAAACAGAGAACTGTGTTTATATTTCACAACTGACCCTGCCTCTTGTGTCCCCTGTCCCTGGTCTTATTGTGCACAAACCAGAGGTCTTCAGTCCTGCTCCTGGAGACCCACTGTCCTACAGAGCTCAGCTCCAACCCTAATCAAACACACCTGAAGCAGCTAAACCAGCTCTTCGGGATCACTTAAAAATCACCAGCAGCTGTGCTGAAGCAGGCTGGACAGTGAGTCTCATTTGAACTTGACATGAATACAAAGTGCACTGTTTAAAAATGTGCTTAAGTGTGTTAAGAATCATAGTCATGTAAGTGTTTCTCGTTACATTAAGTACACTTAAGTGGCCTTTCATTGTTAATATCATTTTATCTGCAAGTACAGTGTTTAAAAAAACTCTGAAGTACAGTAAAAGTGCACATGCAATACAATTTAAGTGCACTTCTTTTTCACTAGAGCAGGCACTTTGTGTTTTGTGAAGGCCGCTTCATGTTGGTTTCTGTTTTACTGTTGCAAGTTTCACGGCAGTAGTTGAGTTGATCAGTAACACACCTAGTCTCCCGTGGCAGCCTGCGGTTGAGCTCAGATATCCGCTCTCCACACTCACAGCAGCTCTGTACAGGCGGCCTGGAATCAGAGTCCAGTTAGTGAAGCTGAACTCCACAAGATTCCTTTCAACCGTCCGGTTCATCAGCACAGAAGAGCCATTGAACAGCAGGATACGGTAGAAATCCCAGTCGCCATCAGGAGAAGACCAGGACAAGCGCAGGGTCTTCTCATTAAGGGCCTCCAGCTTGAGATGAGCCGCCCATCCTGGTGCTGATGAGCAACAGACACAACAAGAACTCATAAAGACACATCTCAGGTTATTTGTATCGATGAACCATCGGTTGACAAGGCAATGAATCATCTGTTATTCAAATACATATATGGGCCATTCTACAGAATTGGTGAAAACTGCTGTCCCACAACCCAAAAACACTTTTAAAAAGCATTTAAGTACTCATATCTTAGATGTTTCCTAAGATCCTTCTATTATCTATTGAAACACAATAAGCGTAATATTTATTAAATCATTATTTATTGGGTCATTTCAATTGGGAGAACCCTAACCCCTAAATTTAAACTTATGAAAATGATATTGAAATAATTTTTTTATTTTATTCCATTTTTGTTTTTAAAAATATATTTTTGATTTTTTTTTTTAAAAGTGAAGTTAAAAAAAATATTTATTTTATATTTTCCTTTTAAATTATGAAATTTTATGTAAAAGAAATGTGTCCCGTGTTTTCATGTCACTACCGAAACGGTGCATGTTTTTGTCCATTGGCTGAGACTGATTTTAACTACAACCCTACATTTATGATAAGGAATTATTCCCGTGTGTCCCTCTCATAGCTACATGGTGAGTAGATAGGTCCCATCATTTTGAGATAAATGTGTTCAAAAGTCTGAAAAATCTGTGTGTAACTTTAAGTAACGTCACTACCGAACACCTTTTTTTCTGCAATTAAGCACACTTTTTTGGGTGTTATTCCAAATCATTTAGTTTTTATATGTGTAAAACTGTTCAGAACTGCTAGGTAGCCATGTGCTGATTAGCATTTTTGAGCTAGGGTTCAAAAGTATCTAAAATGGTCACTACTGAAACAGTCACGAACGAAACGTCATCATTGTTTCGGTAGTGACAAAAGGGAACACATAATCTTTTATTTTGGGGGAAATAAACAAAATTTTAGTATAGTTATGCAAATTTGTAGTATTTTAGTATTGTTTAGTAGTGTTTTAGTATGTGAGTTAAAATTCTGTAATGTCATGTGGTCGCTACCAGAACATCACAGTCACTACCAAAAATATGCAGTCACGAATGAAACATGGAATGTTTTGTCAAAAATAAAGTATACTGAATTATCAACTAAGATGATATGATAGTGTTTGGCTCAATGTATATTCAAACTAATGAATCCTTAACTTTGAAATCAGTATGATCAACTTTTTGCCTTTTACAAAGAAAGATTGGGTTCAAAATACCACAAATCTCATAAATGACATTGAAATATTGTTAAAATTGTAATTGTTATTGATTTACCTCTGAAAATGTTTTAATAAAATAGCAAAAATTATATTTGCAAGCTAGATGTAAACAAAATCTTAATATGTCAATATAACCCTTCGTATTAAATTATATATTACTGTGTTTTGCAGTAGTGACAAATTTAAGGAGAGGCAAAATATTCTAAAACTTTCTGAAAATTCAAAATGAGAATTAACTGCACAATTACTAGAAATGTGTACCTTGGATATTGTACAATTTGCATACATACAACATTTGAGAAAAAAGACACATTGTTTTCAAGATATTTCCAACTCTGACTTTCAACCAATTCTGTAGAATGGCCCATATATGTCATTCTGTATCTATTTATTTTATAATCGTAACTGGTTGTAAATGGTTTCTAGTTAAATTAAGCTAATGATAATGATCATTAGCTGATCTTACCAGTCGCTACACTCTGAGAAAAAAAAATTGTAAAAACTGTCACTGGGGTGGTATCCTTTCAAAAGGTACTAATACTGTATGCTCTCAATGTCATGCAGAAATGTTAATTAATGCGTTCATGACCTCAAGGTTAGATTATTGTAATGCTTTATTGGGTGGTTGTTCTGCACGCTTAATAAACAAACTCCAGCTGGTCCAAAATGCAGCAGCTAGAGTTCTTACTAGAAGCAGGAAGTATGACCATATTAGCCCGGTTCTGTCAACACTGCACTGGCTCC
>NW_015540852.1:107388-110652 GCF_001515605.1 Sinocyclocheilus anshuiensis | reverse complement strand
CAGATCCAGTCTGTATCCAGATCAGATGGTCACTGCAGTCACCCGGATCCAGTACATATCCAGACCAGATGGTGGATCAGCACCTAGAGAGGACCTCTACAGCCCTGAATGTCCTGAATGTGGACAACTAGATGAGCCCCAGAGACAGATCCCCAGTGAGGACCTTGTCTCCTAGACGGCCACCAAGACAAGATCACAGGAAGACAAGACACAGGTTGAGTCCTCTGCACAATCTGACCTGTGTTGCAGCCTGGAATTAAACCACATCATGCTGGTTTGGTCTGGCCAGAGGAGAACTGGCCCCCGACTGAGCCTGGTTTCTCCAAAGGTTTTTCTCCATTTCTGTCACCGATGGAGTTTTGGTTCCTTTGGCTTGCTTAGTTGGGGACACTTGACTGATTGCACAGACACTACTGGAAGAGAGCTGAACTGGATCATGACATCACTGAATCATCAATGAGCTGACTTTAGCTGGAAAAATGACTGCTATTGTCTTCTTGTATTATTGACAAATTATTTTCCTGTTTGACTCTGTTAAGCTGCTTTGACACAACCAGTATTTTATAAAGCGCTATACAAATAAAGGTGACTTGACTTGACTGGTATGTACACGTTAGATAATAATATATAATATGTAACTTTAAGGTACTAATGTGTACCATTTAAGGCCAATTCACACTGCACAGACACAAACAGTAACAGGCATGTTTGTTAGATTTTGTCTGATCGGTATACACCTGTCGGTATCTGCTGACATTAGTCGGCGCTTGTTTTTGCCTTTTGAACATGTTGAATTGGTGTTTGTCGGGTCTTGGAATGTCTGAGAAGTGGCATACTGTACTCTCTGTGTTGGCCTGTGTCTTTCGGTGCGGTGTGAATTGGCTTTTAGGGGTAAATAAGGTACAAATATGTAAGATTTGTCATAGTTCTTGCCTGTTCTCCCTATTGTCCTGGTCTCAGCTGTTAGTTCTCCTCTCTTCGTCTTCACTAAAACTTGATACGTTTTTCCAGGTGTCAAGCCGCTAAAAACCCAATGAGTTGTATTTGGAGGTAGGGTAAGGTCCCGTTCTGAAGAGATGGAGGGTGACAGAGAGAGCTCGTAGGAATCCACGTATCCGACAGCAGGAATCCAGGCAGCTTTAAGAGAGTCCTGACTGCCGTTGCTCTGGAGAGTCAATGATGTGACGGGAGCAGGAGCTGCAGGAATGACAAACGTGTCATTAAATATACTCAACTTTTTACATTAGATTCATTTTGTGTTTAGAAGTTCATTACATTTAGTGACATAAAGGAATAAAAATTCAAATTTTACAACGAAGATACAGGTTTGGAACGACATGAACACTGTAAAAAGTAATAATTGAATCTACTTAAGAAACGCGAGTAAACATAACTGATTTTTACAAATTTGTTTTATTAACTCAAAAATTATAAACTAATTTGCTTGAGAAATTTGAGGCAATCAGTTTCCACAGGTTTTCCAAGTAAGCTCAACTCATTACTTTTTACAGTGAAGGTGAATAAATAATGACAGAATGAACCCAGTTGCCAGTGGTGATATATTCACCATCATCTCACAATCTCAACATTAGTGTTTTCTGAAAACACTCAACTGAAGAGTGAGTATGTGATGATGCATAAGTGTGTGTGCATCATGGGTAACTGGCAGTAAAAGACAGGATATGTGGGCGGGTAGTCTGGTAAAGCAGGAAGGGAGGAGGCGAGCTGAAAATATCCTGGAAATAACGATAAAAAAGCTGTTGGTCTTTTGTTAGGAGTAAAACCTGCTCTTGGTTAGAGGTGTTTCTGTGTCCTGTGGAACATGATGACTTTACCAGTGTAAAATGAGCTCACATTAACTCAGAGATGATTAAACTCATACTGTCACACTCTGCTTTAAAGCAGGACTTATCAAACTGTTTGGTGAAAGAACATTAAAAAAATTAGTTGCTTACTTATACAATGTTCATTTAGATAACAAAATGGGACTGATTGCCATTCCCAGACACATTTTTCTGTCAGAGAGAGAGATTCTCCACTGATGGTTTAACCTAGACATACAAACCACAGCAACAACGCTCTCCATGTTAATACCACACGACCCTGAACCACTCACCAACCCAGCAACAATATTACATATAACACAGTAAACATTAAAGAAACGATTATCTTGATTTCATGCTGTAGTCATTGTTGGGAACTGCAGTTATTGTATGGTTCAGCTATATTTTACAGTCTGTAAAATGAGCAAATAAAAGGAAAAGGATATAGGAAAGGGAGGCTCAGAACTCAGCGCCACCCAATTTCACCAAGGTCCTGCCCCACTTATGAACCTGTACCCTGAGCCTTTGCCCCTGTCTGAAAAACCTGGTAATGCTTCAGATTACAGACCACAATTTACAGCGTAATACTGCATCGCCATGTCGTAATTACTGTGATTTCGAGACAACACGTAACATTCTACTTGGAGCTGATCACACCCTTGGACTTGAAACTATCGCACTATCAATGCCTAAACATAGCGCCTAATGAATCTGAGGTGGTCAGGTGGTAGTGGTACAAGTCGTAGCTCTGAAAATTCCCAGTTCACAAGTTGTAATTATGAGTTCTACAAGGACGTGAACACTTTTTACAAGTTGGTATCTCGTAATCATGGTAATTACGATATGGCTTGAAGTCATCACTCACAATAAAAATCAATGAGTTTCAAGATGCAACAACATTGCGCAGCATCTGGTTGTAAAAACCGCCTAAATTTAAATTCCTGAAGAAACTGGATAAACTTTCACAGGTAAGAATGTGTTGGTTTGTGTTTTTAATATCTATTAACTCAGTATTACAGGTTTTTAAACTAAAGTACCTTTCAAATGCCTTGTTTGCGAACGACTTCATCTTGTTGTATTGTGTTAGTTTAGCAAAAGCATGTTCTGAAGTCTACTGAAGATTATATATTATTCATACATGCGTATAACTACAGTTGCAGTGCAGATTCACCGGCATTGCTCTCCGATATTCACAGACCGGCGTTGACATTCCAATATGGCGGACGGCTTACGTATAGCGGTCCATAGAAACAGTTGGTAAGGAGGAATCTACCTATACATATCTATGAGTCATGCTGCATTCACGCAATGTTGTAATTACGCAATGTGATTTCGAGACAACACATGACGTTCTACTTGGAGCTGTTCACACCCTTGGACTCAGAACTATAACACTATCAATAAACATAGTGCCTAATGAATCTGAGGTGGTCAGGTGGTA